>NW_015546105.1:871222-872713 GCF_001515605.1 Sinocyclocheilus anshuiensis | reverse complement strand
TTGTATCCATCTCCTGACTTGTGCCTGTCCACAGCTTTATCCCGGCGGTCTTTTGACAGTGCCTTGTCATTCATAGTTGATTTGTTTGCTTCAGTTGCACTACCAAGTACTGAAATGCTCCAGGAAACCTCTTTTCATGCTGAGCTAATCAAAATGACCACAGCTGATCACAGTTGAAAGTGAAATGGCTTTGTGTGCCATTGAGAAGGTGATTAGCTACATCTGATTGAGTTTACAAGTCATTTTTAGGAGTCATGACTTGTGAATTATTGTGATGTTTTTATCAGCTGTTTGGACTCTTATTCTGACGGCACCCATTCACTGCAGGGCAATTTATGACCCATTTTAAGAGCTGCACAAGTAAAATGAACACAGTATGAGTGGGGTTGGACAATGTCTGTGGTAACATACAGTATTGAGCCATAAAATTACATGATTTACAGTTCAGATACAGGTTTTCACAAAAATATTATACAACAGCATTTCAGCCTTTAGACCATTTTGATGAAAAGGGATAAATCAAGCATATCTACACGCTGCTTTATCAGGAATTATAGGTAAAATGAAATTAAAATGCCAACGACACGTTTCTGTGGACAGTCGGTTGCCTTCAGATACATTCAAATAAAGACATCCACGCCACGTTTTGACTTGACACATGAAAGTGAAATGGCTTTGTGTGCCATTGAGAAGGTGATTAGCTACACCTGATTGAGTTTACATTCATTTTTAGGAGGGGGTGATCCTTTTTCCAGCTCAGTGATTCTGTTTTTTTTTTTTCTGACATGTTGGTGTTTTATCTTTCACTTGGATGTTATAAGTTGCACTGAGTAAATATAGCTAGATAAAACAAAAATGGTGTCTGTCTTCATCTCATTCTGCAAAGCAACAAAATGTAATTGTTTCAAAGGGGGGTGATTCTTTTCTATACCCACTATGTGTGTGTGTGTGTGTGTGTGTGTACTGCTAGGGAATAGAATTATTTGCACTGTGTGTGTTTTTCAAGTTCATCTCCTCTCTCTTCAGGGTTAAATATAGCATGTATCAAATCCAAACCCCAAGAACATCCTCTCTTTTGTACACTTGTTGGGCTTCACAGTTCTCTCTGCTGCTCTGAGACATGTGATCCTTGAAATCTTAGCAATGTAACTGGACATTAGAGTGTTATCGATGTTTAAGAGATATTCACATGGTTTATTCATTTCTCTTTTACCCGCAGCATTGTCTCTCATGTTATTGTTAACATCCTCCTGAATTAATCATACTGAACAACTGTGTTTTGCAGCAGAATGCATTAAACTGAAATGCTAAGCATGAGTGCACTGATAAAATCTCTCTTTTCATTTTTCATATCCTGTGCATGCCAGCTACACTACAACATCTTGTCTCAGTTACCCTGATGTCATGTAAACCAATGCTATTAGCAAGTAAGATGCAGATAGCAAATTTGTTTAATTCTCTTTATCACAATTATGTTTTAATCATTAAAAA
>NW_015546105.1:868460-871144 GCF_001515605.1 Sinocyclocheilus anshuiensis | reverse complement strand
GGAATTTCACCCACTGACAGTACAGAATATTTTCCACATGCTTTCTGTGTTCCAATTTAGTAAAGGAATTATGCAAATTAGGTATAGGCAGAAACACCCACAAAATCTGGGCTGAATGGTCAGGTCAGTTCTAGATTGTGGAAGGTGATCACACTTGAATTGGCTCTTTAAAAAGCAAACACTCCTTTGTGAGCAAGTGTGGCTCGGTTATAATGCTGATTGTTTGATAAACAACTTAGGCAAAAATCAATAGAAAATGTACACAAATACAAATATGGAATTAAATAAAGTTCCATGTACCACCTGCTTTCCAAAGGCAGTTTTGTGAATAAGTACACTCTGTAATGTGTGTAATGTCCATAGGAAGGTGGCGTGTTTGGGCTGAAAAGTTCATTTAAATACAGTGCAGCATAAGTTTAGTGATTTTTAGCAGCTAGTTCAACTAGATTGTGGGAGGTTAGTTAATGTCGCTGGCTAAGCTATTTTCTGTATTTTTGCTGAAATTATGACAAGTGTGCTTTTTTCCCCTGAGTAATTCTGCGTTCACAGATATCTGATATAACTGTCACAAGTCTTTTTAAATTCTTTTTACACTCCTTTCATTTATTGCATATTCAGAAACAGTTTTGATTGTTGCTTCTTATTGCTCTCTCTCTCTCTCTCTCTCTCTCTCTCTCTCTCTTTCCAGGCAATCATGGCAGAGTAACACACGCAACGATGCCATCACAATCATTAAATAACCACAAATCAGACTCAGAGGTTGAGACACAAATATTGGTAATGAAGAAAGACCTGCCAAACTCAGGATCCTTCTATCCTCTCTTTCAAAAAAATGCATGAATTCAGTACTGCGGAGGGCCGTGTATTAGGACGCATACGGCACTAATTACTGATTAGTGTGTTGGCATAAAACAGGCAGTCCTTCAGACGGCTTCTTTAATTTCTCCCGTGTTTAATAAGCGTTGCTCTATCCCGTCCGTACAAATAATCTCTTATACCCGTCTAAATTAATCTGCACAGTTAGCCTGCCCCGCTAGCAATGCGATCGAAGGAACATGCCTGCTTGAAAGCGGGTAGAAAAGAGAAGAGAAAGTGAGAGGCGATGCCTGCTCTCAAAGTGCTTTTAACTGAGCTGCTTTGAACACATCACTTAAATGTAATTTGGTGGTTTCTATGAGATTTATTCAGAATTAAGCATAATGAACAAAGCTCGCTCTCCCTATGCATTCCTATAAGCCCGGGTGTGTGTCATAGTTAAATATATTTTGTATTTTCATATGTGTGTGTGTGTGTGTGTATGTGTGTGGATATATATATATATATATATTATTTATAATTTATAAGTATAAGTTACTGACCTGGAATTATGCAGTGTTTTATGAATGGCTTTTTAATGAAAGTGATTACAAAGTGTTAATATGCATTTTGTTTCTTTCTTATCAATATCATTAGCTTTTTTCCCACTGGTAACCAGTGACTGCGAGACTGGAAAAATGTTTATCTGTTGATGTGTCAGAGCTAAATTATTTTGTCATGTTTATATTTTTGGTTGTTCACATAGTTTTTGCGCGATTCAAGCTGGTGTTTTAGGGTGCATTTTAAAAAAATAAGATTTATAATTCATATATTTGGCCTAGATTTCTTTCTTTTTTTCCCTCAAGCCCTTGACTGGGTGGATGATTGGTCCATGATTGGTGGATGCACTTAAGAAATGTGTTTGTCAGTATTACAGCTGTGAGGGACTTAACATATTTAAGTTTTTCTTTTTTTCCTTTTGTGCTGATTCCGTTTACTTAAAGTAATTTTGCATGTAATTTATGTATGTATACAGTGTATACCCAGAGTGTAAATATTTAGTTTCTATACACGCATTAAATAATGCTATGATCACAGGAATGATAAATAAGAGGGGTGAGCATAGTGTAAAAACATTTGTTACAATTAAACATCATCATGATTCTGTGTGCTTGTGTAATAAGCTTAAATTGCCCCTCTTGTTTGTGTATGCGTGTGTGTTTTGTGGGGGGTCTTACCTCAGGACCCAGGTTTGATTTGACTCTGTGAGTGTGTTTTCTGCTGTTTGACATTCTCTGCATCTCTCTACTCTCTCTCCTATAGGCTCTGCTGTCTATAGCTTGTGGCGCTCCCAGTGGAGCGGGCTCCTTCCACTAACAAAATGCAAAATACAAAATTAATAAAAACACCCTTTGAAATTGACAAATACGCCTCAGGCAAAATATCGGTCCGTCGGCTGCTTAAAATTTAATCAGTATTTCTTATTTATTTATTTATTTTCCACTGCCATGCTCATATTTTTAATAACACGTTGCTCAGGCTGTCTATGTACAAAGTTTTCCTCCATCAAGAATTACATGTTTAATAGGTCCTGACAGTCCATGGACTCTCCAGGTTCCCTGGGGGATCCATGCTAATAAAATAAGCAGAATTTCTTTATCCCTTAACCTTAGTCCTTGCCCCTCTCTTAGACATCGATTTGATCTTTCTGAGGCTCCTGAAGAATAAATTTTATTCTGTTTCTTTTGGTGTTTCTTATCTTCAAGTGTAATCTAAGTGTCATCTCTTGTCATTTTTGCTGATAATTTTATATATATACAGTGGGTACGGAAAGTATTCAGACCCCCTTCAATTTTTCACTCTTTGTTATATTGCAGCCATTTGCTAAA
>NW_015546105.1:866971-868280 GCF_001515605.1 Sinocyclocheilus anshuiensis | reverse complement strand
GCCCCGCTAGCAATGCGATCGAAGGAACATGCCTGCTTGAAAGCGGGTAGAAAAGAGAAGAGAAAGTGAGAGGCGATGCCTGCTCTCAAAGTGCTTTTAACTGAGCTGCTTTGAACACATCACTTAAATGTAATTTGGTGGTTTCTATGAGATTTATTCAGAATTAAGCATAATGAACAAAGCTCGCTCTCCCTATGCATTCCTATAAGCCCGGGTGTGTGTCAGATTGCTTCTTTGACAGCTCAGACTTCAAAAGCTCAACGTTGTCAACAAATAATTAAATAAATAAGAGGAAAGCATGATTATCCAAGTACTTGGTTTATCTCTCTCTCTCTCTCTCTTTTTAGCGCATTGCATCTGATTGGCTAATTAACTCCTTCTCTACTGCACAACAAAGTGGCGTCTCCTCAGTGAGCCGTTCTAACATGCAGCGCTGGTACAAATGTGCTATGAACATTTATAATGTAAATTGAATTTGAAGGTGTGATGCATTTTGTTAATAGGACCCATTTAGAGAGAGCGTGCCAGGGTATTTTACCTTTTAATACGGAAATAGAGGTAATTGTGAGGGCTTGGGAGAAGGTGGAGTATTAGCATGTCATCATTTACATGTGGTATGTTGATAATGTGAGCGGCTCAGTGGGTAACCAAACAAAACAATTGGAGGATCTCGCAGTACTTGTTTGATGTTTTCTGAGGACTCAAACTGAAGGCTCTTGGTTTGATTTGAGTTTAGCTTCTCTTCTTTATAGGCATCTAAATTGTGCATGTATCCATTTACTCCCATGACCACTCACTGACTCTGGGTAATAAGTCATCTCTGTATCACAAGAGGGTACTGCAGTTAATAAGAACACACATGCAGAAACACGCAGTCACACACCCACACTTGCTCACGCACAGGTGGGAATCGTTTTGCTTTGTCTTCAGCCTCCAGTCCAGGCTGAGCCAGCAGCAGGTAAAGCTTTCTGTAAATTGTAGCCCAAGGGCAGGTCTTCTTTACTCAGTGCTCAGTGCTGTTTGAAGCTGTCCGAATGCATGCGCCCTCAATATATTGAAAATTAGGTTTGTTTTCACCATTAACCCATTGATGCCACTTGTTTTCAATACAATTTGCATGAAACATTGATTGCATCTGACACCCTCTGTATGTCTGAATAGTTACCAGATATTTGATATTGTATTTATTTACATAAATACTTTTTTTCTTTAATTTAGAAGGAATAAAGTATTTACATAAATTGTATAGAATTGTTACTAATATATATATATATATATATATATATATATATATATATATAATTCAGAA
>NW_015546105.1:857374-866961 GCF_001515605.1 Sinocyclocheilus anshuiensis | reverse complement strand
TTTCCGTACCCACTGTATATATATATATATATATATATATAATATATTTAACATAATAACATAATATTTCTAAATGCCACTGTGAACCTTTAGGTTAGCTTTTTTCGCCTCAAATTATTGTAGTCATACTAATGTACAAAATTTCCATGTGAAGTATTTAATTTTTGGATATATTTAGATAATGGTTATGACATATTCTTGTTACCATAATATTGTCATAATTACCATAACAGATGTCATATTTCCATTTTACACAGCATTATTGAGTTGTTAAAATAATTTTAGACTTCATTACATGCTAGTCATTTTTTTTATTAATTTATTTGAATGCCTTTATTTTTGATAGGAACGTGCAAGCCAGCAGAGCACTGCCCACAAGGCTACACTGTAAAAAAAAAAATCTGTAGTTTTTACCAAAAAAATAAGAGTGAAATTTTTAATGCAAACCAGTACATTCAAACATGCACACTGCTACTAAAATCTGTTTTGTACCTTTAACATATACTGACAACCACCATAATAATAGTTTCTTAAAAACTATTAATGAACATTATTTAAACAAAATACTTTCAAATGTGGAGTTTCATGCAGGGAATTCTGAGAATATCAATTTAGTTTTTGACTAAATTATACGTTGATTTGTTCTTTTTTAATTCTAAAAACTGTACAATTAACAGGATATTACTGTAAAATGACATGAAATGTCTGGTTAGATATTTTACAGTTTTTCCCTGTATATAGTACAGGAACTTACTGTTAACCTATATACATTTTTTTTTCATCGATTTTTACAATATTTTACATTTAAAATTATACTATTTTTATTTTTAAGTATATGGCTCCGACAAACATGTTCATTTAAACAGTGATACGCTGACGTGTTTCATTCTAATATGTAGGTCTAGCAGACACTTGAGAAGTTCAAGAGAAAAAATTGGAGAACCTGGAGAAAGCTTCAACCCCCAACCCCCATTTTTAACTTTTTTATTAATTGAGACCATGAAGTCAAAGCTTTCAGTGAAAGTGTAGACTAAGACAAGCAATACTTAAGGTTCTTGTTCATAAATATTAACAGCCCTATATATTATGCATATTATTCTTTAAATACCACATAAAATGTGTTTTTTGTGACTTACTCTTAATTTTGCATATGCTCTTAAGTAAAATACATGAAATAGTAATCGCCATCAAATTGATGGCAGAGGCAGCGTTGGTTTTGTCACTCAAGTTGCTGCAAACTGTCTTTGACAAGTCTTTCTCCCATTACTTAGTACTGCGTGGCCATCTTTGTTCACCTCAATGTCAGGAGACTAGCAAATTCAGCACTTTAGTGTAGGACAGGGAAACAGCAGATATTCAGAACATCCAAAGAGCTAGGTAACTGTAAAAATAAAAAAAAATGTAATATTGCATGGCTTTTGAATTCAGTTTCTTTTACCTCAAGCTGTCTTGACTGAACTTACTGTACAGTATGTCAAGTTGAGTAACTCTTTTTAGTTGTACACTCTCAAAAAGAGTGCTTTACAAAGGTTTGCCTTTATGTACATTGTTACATTGATTTCAGTTGTTTAATATTATGACATATTTCCTGTACTAAATTTACATATCAAGCACATACTGTATCATGTGCTTGTCATCTTGAACGGCTGACAACAACACATGAATATTCATCATATAAACATTCATGAGACTAAACACTTGGTACATTAAAGATGACAAGGGTAACATTAAAATAACTGATCATTCTGAAGTAGAAGAATGAATGCATCCTGACATAAATAGGCAGTAAGTTATTAAACATGACAACTAATTCAACAATCGTGTAAATAGAAGTAGCAAACAGTTAAACAATGCAACCATATTAATTATTCATGCCCTAGTGCATGCGGGAATTACATTTTTTTTCTTCTGTGTATGACAGTTTGAACAAAAAAAATGCATTAATCCAACTTACTCTCTGTGCTTATTTGTTCATAGCAAAAAAGCTGTACTGAGATGCATTACTTGAAAATCTACAATATTCAAACCATCTTTTCTTATTTTTTAGTAGTGTCATATCATTTTTTTTTTACTGTGACATTGGAATTTGTGTCTGAGACACAAGGAGAGAGAAAGACAGAATGTGTGCTGTCAAAAGGCTTGTATTGATAAGTGTCATCAGTCTGATTGTGAGACTTACTCAATGTCGATGCTTAATTTAACACTGTTCTACTCCTAAAACCTCGTGGAGAAAGAACAATGCTGAACACACTCAAGCACATATTGATTCCTGTGTGTTCATAATCTGTGTTAAAATGAGACGTGGCCCACAAGGAAGACAGGAAGCCCGTTGACAGACAGGGAGAATAATGTTATTCTAGGCAGAAGTGCCAGAGAGAATGTGTGAGTGTGTTCAACCTCCTTTGCTTTAAGCACTCATAATAGCGTGCTAATCAAGGCTAGCATCTTTTAGTAGGAGAAGAGCAAGGCAGGTTTCCATGGTCCTTAGATGCGGGTGTCTATTAGGGGCGGGCATCTTTGATGTGAGTAATTTAGTTGCCTAATTATACAAATAGGGTAATAACAATGGAAATAACAAAGCTGTGCGGTATGAACCATATGTGTATGTTTGCGAGTGTGTACAGCTTGCTTCTGTTTACTTGCATGGTCATGGCCTAAAGCCATACACACACTCACACACATAATCAACAGCTCAACTCTCTGATGGCTCAGTGAGGGATTTCCTGCTGTAAATCAGAACAACAACAAACAACAATAAAGAAAAGAAAATCCTCCATGCATGGTTATTAACACACGCCTCAAAGTTTCTCAGAGCAGAAACAGTGACTTCTCTCTTTGATGTAGTTGATTACAGCTGCTTTTGCATTGCCTTCGCCTCAGGACAGCATCCTCACACCCGCGAAAAACTCAGTGCTGATCTTACAATACGTCTCTATGACAAATCCGAACAAATTTCCTTCTCATGTCATTATGCTCGGCTCTCAGAAGGATAAATGTTCGGAAAGTTGTTCTTTTAAAGTTTCTCTTTAAAAGAAGCAGAAATAACAAGCTCCGATTTCTATTGCCGTAGTTGATATGTCTTGTTCAGTTAAAGAATACAAAACCAACAGATCGAACTCTGAGGAGCAGGGACAAGCGGTTTAAATTTTTGATTGAAGACAAAGCTCTCTGTTCTCTCTACAAATGTGGAAGAATAGCGAGGATCATGCTTTCATGGTAGGTTTCCGGCTCTTAAGAGTGCGGTTTCACCCTGTGCATTAGCAGCACATTAATTTTAAAATGAGAATCCTCGTTGAGTTCATATAATAAGCAGTTAATTATTGACAGCCATTGATGAATATTTAACAAAGGCATCGGTCTTCACTTGGTTGGATGCTTGTGGAGGAGGATTAAGGGAAACACGCATGGTCCATGACCCAGAATAGCTCTTCCATATCTTCCTAATGCATTGCTGCATGTGAGAAAAAAGGTGAATCTCACCATGTCTTCTTTACAGGACCTTTTCAAAAGGCCCTTGATTGTTTGTTTTGTTTTGTTTTGTTTTGTTTTTAATAGGACTTTCCAAAAAGTCTTTTTTTTAAATGCACAGAGGCCCCCCAACAGGACGCACTCAAAAAAAAAGTAGAAGAAAAAACACTCATTTATAATTTCTCATGTGAATGGATAAAATAATGACACATGTAGTTTTAAATAATTGGATGAGATTTACAGTAGCATGAGAGGCAGATCTTAGATGTTAGATATTCTGGCCCTTGTGGCTTGGCAGACATGCTCACACAGTGCTGTCTTACCTGATCAACTAAGACAAGTTCTTGTCAGGCCCTGTGGAGGCTTATTTTTTTTATATTTGTCCCATGAGCCGTGGGGCTGCTTTAGGCTGGGGGTTGTGACAGGGGCTCTTTTGGTGCACATGAAGGCCGGTTAGTTCCAGAGCGTTAAAGAGACTCTAACTGTTGGCCCACTGTCACTCGGTATGCCCACCCTCCTCTTCTTGAGCCCCCAAAGAAGCCCCTTAAGTGCCCTTCAAAATCTAATCTGTTGTGAGATGCAAAAAGGCTTTCGAAATAACAGGATGACAGACAGTGAGAAAAGCATTCTTTACCCTTTTGTGGCCTGTCAGTACTTTGCTTTGCATTAGGAAAAAGTATTGGATGAGGACTTTTTGTTTGATATTTTGAAAGTGGAGTATGTGTAAGCAAGATGTTGAGGTTTAGAGGTTTTTAGCAACTTAAACTTTAGTCTGTTTTTGCTCAGCGAAAATAGTTCCAAATGAAGCCACAGCAGAACTGTTGCGCGTTTCCTGAATACATGGTTTTGAAAGAATCGATTGGTTAAACAATGCAATGACTCACTCTTAATGACAGTTGTTTGTTTCGTTCCTGATTAAATCATAATTTTTTAACAAATTGATTGAATGAATCACTCACTTTTGCTGTGTTCCATTTACCTCTGAAGTTGGATGTCAGATCTGGCAAAGATGTCACAACCATGTTCGAGACGTCCATCTAACGCATTTACATAGAAAATCAATGGAAACGCAGCACAGTGGAATGCAGAAATGTGTTCTGTGTGCAAACTTCCTATGTTGTTGGACTGTATATTGATGCTCTTGGAATGCTACTCAGCCAAACAGAATTAACTGTTGTACTGTATCAACATGTTTAGACTGTTTTCATCTATATTCTCAGACTGATATTCCTTAATCCGAATAATAACAACTGTCCTGAGCCCCTTTTTGACCGGACAGAGCAGTGAGCACTGTCTGCTCAGAGCTTTGCAAATGTGTTTAAACTGCTAGTGTTTTACAGTGAGGCTCCCTTTGTAAATCAGGAATCCTGCATTCCAGCACAGCTCTGCCAGGCCACTTAGCTTCAGCCTGGCCCTTTGTAGTGGTACAGTATATCTTCCAGTCTGTGATACTGCACTAGGAGTGACCCACGCCAGCTGACATCTTAATTAAATCTTTAGGATCCCTTTAAAGCCTTTTATTGGGAGGGAGAAATATGGGTTTGCTCTGTTTGGAACCAGGAAGGTCACAAGCCTCCCCTTAGTGGGCTGACGTTCAGTATATTGTAACCATATTTACTGGTTTGTGTTATATGTGTGTTTTTAGTATAAACAGCCTCACACACACTGAAAAATGTCTTGTGCACCCCTTAGGCGCTCAGTTCACCCCAGTCCTCACAAGCAACCCCCTGCAATGCTTCTGACAGCTGAGAAATGTCATTACAGGCCAAAGATGAATAATAGAATCGGCCACACTGCCGCTGTATTCCGCGCTTTATTAACACTGCTGAAGGTCATTTAATGATCTTAATGAGATATTTTGCAGTGTATTTATACTTTTAAGAGTGCTCTGTTTATGGTGGGATTTTGAGTACAAAGCCTAAGTCTACAAAGTCATTTTAGCCTATGAACAATGTACACAGATTTTAGTATAGACACAACGATTTCAGTTATACATAAACTCGTGAGTTTTTCTTGTTGCATTTAATATAAATTAATTATAATTTGATGCTGTCACTCTAGTGATGCTAATTGTATTTGTGCCATATCAGTGTGACTCTGCTGTGTCGATTATAGTTGAACATCACCCATTTTGATATTTTAATATTTATATTTTTAATATAATAGAATAGTCTACCATAATTTATTAGAACAGATATGTATCTTTAATTACACATTGTCATATAACATCCAGCAGGGTTTCTGTGGGTATTAAAAAGCTCTTTTTAATTTTTTTTCTTTATTCACCCTTCCACAAATTAAGGCTTTAAAAAAGTCTTTCAATTCATGAAGTCATGGCATTAAATGCTGCAAAAAATTAATCTTCCTCAGTATTTTGTCTTGTTTTCTAGTGCAAATATCTAAACATCCTTAAGACAAGCTTGTTTTCCCTTTGAATTGTTTTTTTTTTGTTGTTGTTTTTTTTAAAGGCCATTGGCAGATATTTGTTCTTGTTTTAATCATAAACTCACTTCATTTTGATCAATTTCTCGGAAAACAAGATTTCATATTCAGTCATTTTGCTTCTTAAATAATTGTATCATGATTAAGAATCTTTTGCACTGAAAAACACTTTTTACAGCGTTGTCAGAAGGTACAGTAAAATTTGATTTCTATATTCTAGTTAAGCTATGTTTTTGTTCAAACGTAATGGAATCTCGTTGTCTGCTACCTAGGCATTTATTATTTAAAGTTATTTATTTAGTTATTTATTATTACAGTATTTTAGAGAAAATACTGATGTATCGTGTTCCCTTTAATTTACTCCTTAAATTTTCTTTGATTGGTCTTAAAAAAGGTTTTGAAAAAGTCAAACCTGCAGAAACCCAAGCCAGCAAATAGCCCTATTTTTCACAAATCTAAAATGTACATCACAGTAACGATTCCCATTTCATTTTGAATTGAACAAATGCAAAACATTGCTTGTGGTTCAATGAGGGAGTCAGTTGTTAACTCAGTATCGCCTCCGAACGATTCACGATCAGTCTGATCTCTGATTCAGACCGCTAAGCAAAGATTTAAAAAAAAAAAACGCAAATCATAAAAAGGAGGAGTATGGAATGGGATGGGATGCGTGAGAGACATAGTACAAATGTCTTCCAGGTATACTGTTATTTTACCTAAATTGTAAGTGATTTATTCTGCCTTTTGGTTACAGCTGTCACCCCTCATTTATGTGCATTAGGAAACGCATCAAAGTGCATGAGGCTGCATGTGATTAATTTATACAGCACTTGGTATAAGGGGAAGCTTTGCAGGTGCATCAGGCTCAAGGCTGCAAAAAAGGCCAAGTTAATGGATCACACTCAAGTGCATTCCTCCTTTTGAGTGCATCACTCATCCGGTGTCATTTCAAGCATCAGCCTGTCCATTCCACACCTTTGGATGAGCTGACCTAAATAAGAAACTCAAAATGAGTCGAGTTCGCTTACACGCCGCTTGTCCTGCGGATGTTTTAAACCCCAAATGTTTAATTTTCTTGCAGTCACATCATGATTAAACCAAATCAACAATTCCCTCCATTTTAACCTCATGTCAACATCAATCAGCATCTTAAACAGAGATAATCAAATCCTATGTCATGCATATTTGGTGCTATATGTTTACAGGGCTGGCCCATTTTTTAAGTCCCCCATCTATTAGCATTTACGGCAGAGTGCCAAAGCCTAAATGGAGGGTTAATTTCTTAATTAGCTGTGAAAGCAGGTAAGGGGAGCTGGGCTTTAATTGGTCCAGCACAGTTTTAATGATGTAATTATTTTGGAGGCAGTGGCTTTGTTTGTTCTTGATGAGTGAGGGATAGATAATATGTGAGGGAGATGTCTGTCAACGCACGTCAGTCAAGCATTTTAATCTTCACAATCTCCAAGTGCATTTGAACCATATGGCACTTTACCGCTGGATAATTCAAATCAGGTTTCTCTGCTAAATGTCTTATAAAGTTTGCATCTGATCTTTATGTGGGGTTTTTGTTTTATGATGCTGCGTGCCGATCACGTTGATGTCAGTCGACCTATGTGTTGATGTTTTTGTACTTTTTAATGGGCAGTTTTTACAAATTCAGATCATCTGTATTTTGCCTCAAATTAGACCTTAAGTTACTTCCATTGGAAGAGTTTGAGGAGTCTGATCAGCAATTTGTTTGTTACGGCTCTAATGCAGGTAACCAAGATTGCTCATTCAGTTGAGTATGCTGTTGCAATTACCGATGTCATCTGAATTTTACTAATTTTAGAATGTTTGTACATCATTTTGACATGTACCCTCATTTTATGAGTGTAAATTTTGTGTGTCAGTTTTATGATGCACATCATTCCATTATGCCTAAGCCGCTGTGTCTCTCTGTCTATCTGGCATCATTTTTTTTAACAATCTTGTCCAGATGACAAGAAATGTATTTTATGTATGTATGTAGAATTCCAAACGCTTATACGAGACAGTAATGCCCTGCACCCTTCAAAGAACACACTTCAAGGGCTCTGCCCTTCGAAGGGAGTAGGGCATAGGGATGCTCACTTCTGTTTGGAATTCGCCCCATGTCTCTTGTATCACCACAGAGGCGCGGACGTGCTCTCTTGTTTCATTCAAATGCAGCTTGCCGTCTTGCGTCTCAGTTTTTGATTGTATTGAAAATGAAATCAGAGGAATTTAGTATTAATACTACTACAATTTTGCTGTAGTGATCATATTGGCCTGACGATTGTTTTGTACACTGTTCATAATGGATTTATAAACTTTTTGTACTTCTAATTCTTGACCGTTGTTTTGTTTTGATCTCTCCGCTGCGATTCCGCGTGCGTCACTTCTGACCTCATACGTCATTCCCCCGGAACTGCTTCTGTTTACAGCAGTGAGCACAAGCTCGATTCAAGTGATTATTACGTTTTTAATATGGATACTTTTCTTACAAAAACGCATCGAGTTTCTTCATCAGATTTGGAGAAAGTCATATACACCTAGGATGCCTCGGGGGTGAGTAACACGCAGCCTAATTTTCATTTTTGGGTGAACTGACCCTTTAAGTGTCATTGTTTTTACCGTATATTACGCCTTTCATTATTACTGAGATAAATTAAATGACAATCTACCTTGTACCCAGAACATTATAGTGCATTAAATATTTGTTAATCATAAATTAATTTTCTTTACAGTCTGTCTTGAATGCATAGTCATATATAGAATTTTATTTGATTCTCATTTAAAGTACTGGTGATCAGTGTGATAATGCTAAACAAATGGAAGTGTCACACCCAAGCTATAATGAATATTTGATTGAATAGCCCACTCCTCCAGCTTGGTTTTAGTGCAGCATAGTGTGAATCACTCCTCTTCTCCATGCTGTTTTTGGCACATCCTGTATTTAAACCTAGTGTCTTTAATCACCCCTATTCAACCCCCACAGTCAGCATTTCGGCCGGGGCCCCATTCAGGACACCCCTAATTGGACGGAAAGTGTCAAAACCTCCTATTTGCCCGTACTCAGGTACAGCACTGTGTCCTGCACTGGACAGCTTGGGCACAGTCCAGCTTGGCTATAACAGGGACACATTGTCCCACACATTTTACACTCCAGCCGAAGAGGTCCAGTGGGCCCTGTTTGTTGCTCTTTAGAGAAGACCATTCTCCACAACATTAAAGACAGACCTGCAAATGTGCTTTTAAGTGCAAGAGTGAGATGTTTTCAGCTAACATCAAGCTGCTAATGATTTTAATGAGAGCTCCTTGTAGAGTCATCTTTTTTTCATTGAATACTTCACACTAAAACAAAATCAATGCACAAGATTAATTAAGGCCCTTTTAGATGCCTTCTGCTGTTTTTTCTTCATTTCACCCACTCTCTCTCTCTCTTTCCCCGTCTCTGTAAGCCTCCAGATGAGGGGATGCTGTGCTGTATTTAAGCGTGGTTATTTGACATTTAGATGCAAGGGGGAATAAAGAGACAAGGGGAGACAGACAGTAACAAACACAGGGACAGTTTTTGACAGTTCTTTGTCATGCCGGAGAGAAGAAAGGGGGCCGACTGTGAGATGCTACTTTGAAGCTCCGGAAATTTGTAATGAAAAATTTAAGCTACAAGAGAG
>NW_015546105.1:830921-857319 GCF_001515605.1 Sinocyclocheilus anshuiensis | reverse complement strand
GTTTCTTCATCAGATTTGGAGAAAGTCATATACACCTAGGATGCCTCGGGGGTGAGTAACACGCAGCCTAATTTTCATTTTTGGGTGAACTGACCCTTTAAGTGTCATTGTTTTTACCGTATATTACGCCTTTCATTATTACTGAGATAAATTAAATGACAATCTACCTTGTACCCAGAACATTATAGTGCATTAAATATTTGTTAATCATAAATTAATTTTCTTTACAGTCTGTCTTGAATGCATAGTCATATATAGAATTTTATTTGATTCTCATTTAAAGTACTGGTGATCAGTGTGATAATGCTAAACAAATGGAAGTGTCACACCCAAGCTATAATGAATATTTGATTGAATAGCCCACTCCTCCAGCTTGGTTTTAGTGCAGCATAGTGTGAATCACTCCTCTTCCCCATGCTGTTTTTGGCACATCCTGTATTTAAACCTAGTGTCTTTAATCACCCCTATTCAACCCCCACAGTCAGCATTTCGGCCGGGGCCCCATTCAGGACACCCCTAATTGGACGGAAAGTGTCAAAACCTCCTATTTGCCCGTACTCAGGTACAGCACTGTGTCCTGCACTGGACAGCTTGGGCACAGTCCAGCTTGGCTATAACAGGGACACATTGTCCCACACATTTTACACTCCAGCCGAAGAGGTCCAGTGGGCCCTGTTTGTTGCTCTTTAGAGAAGACCATTCTCCACAACATTAAAGACAGACCTGCAAATGTGCTTTTAAGTGCAAGAGTGAGATGTTTTCAGCTAACATCAAGCTGCTAATGATTTTAATGAGAGCTCCTTGTAGAGTCATCTTTTTTTCATTGAATACATCACACTAAAACAAAATCAATGCACAAGATTAATTAAGGCCCTTTTAGATGCCTTCTGCTGTTTTTTCTTCATTTCACCCACTCTCTCTCTCTCTTTCCCCGTCTCTGTAAGCCTCCAGATGAGGGGATGCTGTGCTGTATTTAAGCGTGGTTATTTGACATTTAGATGCAAGGGGGAATAAAGAGACAAGGGGAGACAGACAGTAACAAACACAGGGACAGTTTTTGACAGTTCTTTGTCATGCCGGAGAGAAGAAAGGGGGCCGACTGTGAGATGCTACTTTGAAGCTCCGGAAATTTGTAATGAAAAATTTAAGCTACAAGAGAGAGGGGGCGAAAAAAAAAAAAGTCGAGCCATTCATTTGGCCCTGCATACATTAGCGGGTTAGTAATTCAAAGGTTTTTGCTATGTGTTTTTGTCATTTGGACTCTAATAAATATCTTAGAGAATTGCTTTGATATTCCAAAATTGTCTCTGTGGCTGGTCCATGTTAAGAGAAAAGGGGGGAAATAATCATCAGGACTCCTGGCTCTAATGAGAAGGTCATTGCACCCTAATTATCACAGGCAGCTCTGCCTCAGCCCTTCAAAGAGCCCCATGAGTGCACCCGTGCTGTAAACAATACACCACACACACACACACACACACACACACAACCCTACCTGAACAGCCAGTCTACCTCTGTGTCTGAAACAAGTGAACTTAGAAAAAAATACAGAGATTGTGTGACCATTTAGATTAGATTGGATTCAACTTTATTGACCTTCTTGTGCAGAGTACAACTACAGAGGCAAAGAAATGCATCTAACCAGAAGTGCAAATAGAAATATGTCTATATATTATAGTTCTATAATAATAACAGTATACTGTATAATATTATTATGATTATGTAAAATATTACTATGGTTCTATAAAAAGTGCATGATTATGCAGCAGAGCAAGTAGAGACCAGCTCAGTGCAAATGACAAGGAGTACAAATATAGAAGGTGCTTTGTACAGAAAAATTAGGTATATATGTCCCGTGGTCATTACAGTACAGATCATTATTAAGTATTTAGTCATAAATGTGCAAAAAGGGCAAGGCTGAGAATGGGATATGAAGGCAAGTTACCATGGTAGTGCAAATGACAAGAAACATGGTTTTTAAGAGTGCAAAAAGCATTAATATTGTACAGTATAGGTTAAACTGTGTATTAAGTATTATAGTGTATGAAGTATTTATGACTTCATATACAATAAAGTATATACTTTACATACTTTATATTGTCAATCATTAATAGGTCATTAATAAATACATTTTTATTAAGACCTTTAGGTGAATTTACATTATACCCTAATGACACATTATATGGTATCATTTAGCTAATTAGCTGATATTTGACCTATAATAAATGTAAATGTTGCTACCAATTTAACATCGGCGCCAAAGGAGCAAAGAAAAGGATCAAAGTAATTTACTCTCCCTTTAAATAATATGAAAATGAACATAATGATTTGTGGGTAGAACCTTGCGTATGGAATATTTGATGTGTGTTTACATTTTTCTTGTGATCCATCAAATATTCATAGTGTTAAATATATTAATATTAAAAGTTGTTGGGTTGCATGACGTCAAATTATTTAATGAGGATGCAAATGTTAACTATGAACAAGACATTTTGGCATTTCATCTTGAACTGACTCCACCCACTGTGCTTTCTATTAGCAGTATTTCAGTCTGTTAGATAAATGTCTTGAGGAATATGCGTAACACTTATTGATTGAATACATTAGTAAGTAAAGTCTTTAGATTAACTGTAACAGGATTCCCTCCACTCTTGAGCATGAACACCAGGTGACAGCTGACAGTCTTATCTGTATGAAACATGCTACAATAAAATCAAGCGTAGCGTTAGTTCTGGCAGGTCACGTTAGTCAAGCTCGCATCAACTGACCTTCAGCTGATCCCCATCTACCTATGGGAATACGACACCTATCTAAGCATTCATATATAAGGTCCCTCAGTATTATCAGCAGTTTTCGCATTGCTCAATAGCTAATTACCCTACAGCATCCCCAACTCCTCCTCTGTCAGTCGGGATTCAGCCTTCTGATTCTCCTTGAATGAGACTAATTCTAAAATGTGTACATAAAATGATTGAACTTTAACAATATCTGCAATACATTTATGTTAGTTCTGTTCTGTTTACCCTGGGGGGTTATTGCTGCTCTCCATGCTCTCATCCATGCTAGGCTGCATGGACGCGCAGGGAGTTCTTGCCCAGAACAGAACCATACCGCCAATCCAAACTGTATGCTAATTGTCAATCATCTTTGACGATAGTGGTCCTGACAGAATTAAATTAGTTACAAGATCAATTAGACACTTTTAGATTTAAATGCTAATATGTTTCTATTGCATAGCATGGACCGAGAAATAAATATAAATCTAAAAGTCTTTAAAGATGAAACAAGTTCTTAGTGTTGAATTGTAGGTTATTGTACTCAGCATTTTGCTTTATAGATCCTTCAAAGCACTGGTTTTCTGCATTCGTGGTTAGATAGGTGGAGTGTTTGTACTGCAGATGTTATTGGGCCTGGAAAATAAACCTCCCTCTCCATTCCTCCATTTCATCCAAAAGCCAAAGGCGGATTCTAATTAGGACCATGACAGATGTGTCCTGGGATAGCGCTGTTTACACATGAGAAAGGCAGGGAGTTCTTCCCCAGAACAGAACCATACCGCCAATCCAAACTGTATGCTAATTGTCAATCATCTTTGACGATAGTGGTCCTGACAGAATTAAATTAGTTACAAGATCAATTAGACACTTTTAGATTTAAATGCTAATATGTTTCTATTGCATAGCATGGACCGAGAAATAAATATAAATCTAAAAGTCTTTAAAGATGAAACAAGTTCTTAGTGTTGAATTGTAGGTTATTGTACTCAGCATTTTGCTTTATAGATCCTTCAAAGCACTGGTTTTCTGCATTCTAGCTGGAGTCGTGTGGATTACTTGTGGATTATTGTGATGTTTTTATCAGCTGTTTGAACTCTCATTCTGACGGCACCCATTCACGCCAGAGGGATCCAAGTAATGTAATGCTAAATTTCTCCTAATCTGATGAAGAAACAAACTCCTCTACACGTTGGATGGCCTGAGGGTGACTAAATTTTCATTTTTGGGTGAACTATTCCTTTTAAGAATGATACTGCTGCATTGATTTCAGGGATGTCACTAGCATGTACAGAACAAATCTTTTGTAGTTAACCTGTCTCTTTTGGAGGCTTCCTCAATTACAAGGCCTGCATGGGCAACATTCCTGCTTGTCCTGCTGTCCGCACCCCTGAAGACGACTTTGCTGCTTTGTTGCCTGTCAGAAAAATGTTGTATCTACATTGCTCTGACATACAAGACCTTCCGGCTGCATTTACAGAAAGGGTCTTTAATAGCTGTGCTTCTGCCCTTATGTCACACGGCTGTGTGTGTGTGTGTGTGTGTGTGTGTGTGTGTGTGTGAGAGTGGAATGACCCGATCGTGATGATTCAGCACTGCGAGCCCTTTAAAACACGCGTCCCGCTCGCGTCGCGTCGCCAGACAGACGTTAAACGCGCACACATGTGAGAACGCTGATGATACTTATAGTGAACAATGCATAAATTAGTGTAATATATTAACACAACTTCGTTATTATTGCTAGCTAGTTAAATATACAGACTATAAGTAGTTAACTAAGTAGAAACAGGCCAGTAGTAAAAGCTAAAATCCACTAAATTAAACCAGAAATTATGCAAAAAATGAAACCAAAAAGCAACATTTTTCAAATTATTTTAATAAACATACACTTTTGATTTTTTTTTATTTTTTATTAAATAACCAGAATAATAAAAAAAAAATTAATGTTGTTTTTAATGCTATTATTCCTGGTGTGTTGAATGTATTTGTAAATAGCACTAAAAAACGCCAGCGAACAGGCGCATGCTGAGCGCTCAGAGCGTAACTTACATGTAGCCTACATTTTAATACACAAGACAAAAAAAAAACCACATGTAGCACAACATATTTACAAGTACTACTGAAAATGTTACTTAAATAAACGTGAGTATATTTGTTTCTAAGATACTTAGACTGGCGATATCACGCTATGGTTACATGCCTAACCCTAACTGTAAATTAGTATTCCTTAAGATTTCAGCTTATAGATATTTTTAAACTAGTAAAGTAATAAATACAACATTGTATTTATTGCATTAAAAAATAGAGAATCCTGGATCATCACTACAGGTAAAACCTTTTTTTTTTTTTTCATGCACTGGTCAGTTTGTAGATTTTGATTGGCTTTTCACAACAGACTAGTGTAAAGAAAACATCCAAAACACACATTTACGTGTTTATTTTATTGCACTTTATCTATTTGCATCTGTAGATTTCTATGTCAATATTTTTATTTAAAGAGTTTTTTCTCCGCTTCTGCAGCACTTACAAACACCACACTTTAGAGTTTTATTCCTGTCTATATTCTGAAGGTTTTTACTGAGGGGTTTGTTCATATATCATTCACACTGATTTTATTCTTAAAAATAGAGAAATCCAAAATCCCTTCTGGAAAAACCTTTAACTCTAGTAAGTCATGCTACTACTGAGGGAGACTTTAACAAGAAGTAACTCTATTCCTAAACAGCATCTGCAAGTACTGTCAACCAATCCAATATCATTAATTCTTCCTAGGTTGCAGGTTATGCTCAACCTTAATGATTTGTGAGCAAGTTTCTAACTCTGGCTCTTTGACTGTCCTTTTCTATTACAGTGCAGTCCTTATTGCCCTTTCAACACATGTTCCTTTGCTTCACTCAGTAAGTGCAAAAGCAAGACAGACCCCTTTCGTTCATGTTGCATTTCTTACAGAATAATTAAAATGTGCAAGAGGAGTCTGAGTCTTTTGTGTGACAATGCCGAGAAACAAATGATAATTTATTTATAAGGAAAAAACAGGATTGGGAAAATAGTGCACACATTTCATTATTTATGACATTTTTCAGGCAGGCTTAATTTATACAGTCCTGTGATTTTTTTTTTTACTTCTTTAGCTATGCAGAGAATGAGAGGGAAGTGTTTTTGCATTACTAGATCTGTCAGAAAGATGGAAACTTGCAGATCCTCCCACACAATGCGGGAACAGCAAACACAATAATAAAAACAAAATGAGTCTCATTTGAGTGTGAATCTCAGTGAACCAACAGCCCCTCTAGCTTTGATGCTACAGCTGTATTAATCTCATTAAGAAAAGATGACGTCTAAATGTCATTGAAATGGGCCTTTGATTAAGATCTGCAACATTTCAGGATGGCCTGTTTGACTCCCTTTTTGCCGAACAAAGGAGATGTTTTTCTAGAACTTTTGTAAGATGCTTCCTTTTTTTTTTTCTTTTTTTTTTGCAGATATCAATCTAGAAAACAGGTTGGCTGATGATTGATTTTTACAGAAGTATATATGGATTTGTAATTTTTTCCATTGTTAGAGAGAGAGAGAGATTAGAGAATTTGAGAGAAATTAAAATGATTTATATATGTATATTATTAATGTATTCATGTAATTTCTCTTTAATTTTCAGATTCAGATCAGAAGAAAGAAAGAAAGAAAGAAAGAAAGAAAGAACAACTTTAAACATTGCTAAACAAACGTTTGGATGGATGGATGGATGGATGGATGGGTGGGTGGGTGGATGGATGGATGGATGGATGGATAGAAGACACCAGACAGAAGAAGAAAAGATAAGAGATGTTTAAACTTGTAATCCATTGACCATAACACTTCTGTTTCTGTTGGTGGTAGCAACCGAGTGATATTGGGGTTACGGCCACTTCACGAACAAGCCCACACATACACATAGACACGCATATCACAATCTCATCCGGTCACTGGAGTGTGTTCCCTATTATCATGAGCTCCTGTGAATATAGTGCATTCTGGGTAAGAGAGCCCATAAAAGAATGATCAGGCGAGGCTTTCAGACTCAAGTCAGTGGTAAAGACTCTCTCTTTGTCGAACAAAATGGAAATGCGCAGACGAGCATCGCACCTGTTGAAAGCCCTTGTGGTGCTCGCCGGTGCTCACATCCGGCATTATGTGCCTTATTATTTATACAGGGCTGACAGCTAATATTGCATGTGTCTCCACAGAGCACTCTCTGCCATCCTTGAAAGTCACAGGGAGAGACACCCAAAGTTGCACCAACAGGGGCTCGGCACTCACCGGGGACTTTCTGCTTTCTGAAGAATTCATAGCTCTGCACTATTAACATAATGCATTTGTGCTGCTGTCTGATAAGCATTCTTTTTCATCTCCCCTGTTCAACCCCTTCATTCCACATGGTATTATGGCCTAGCGCTTCCAGCTCTGCTCTGAATTTTTTAAGAGTACATTTAAAGAGCAGTTCCCATTCTTGAGAGTGCAAGAATGTCATCCCATCTTTTTTCTCCTCTTTTTTTTTTTTGAAGTGCTTGATATGAAAGAACAAATCCCATCCCGCACAGCTCTGTACATATTTGGAGCTGCGCTGCTGTGTGTCTATGGGAAGTCTGTTCGGGGCAGTGTAGTCTTTAACCCTTCTCTTCGCAGCCCTCGGTGTCATCTTACTACTACCGTGTCAGCTTATTAGATAAAGAATAAATTATCGTGTTCGGCAGCTGTGAACTCGGGATTCGTGATACTTTCCAGCCAGCTGCAGGAAGCTGAGAAAAAGCCAGGAAAGGGTTAACGACATTGTTCATTCATCTGCAGCGAGTGACATTCTTTATGCTAGAGCGACCCCTGATTAGCGGTGAGCTTTAATGGCAACTAATTAGCCAACCTATTCAGCCCGGCGTAATGATCAAACGAGCTGTCACCGGGTACCTGATACAATGATTCGCTTCCTCACTCCAGATATGATATTTTATTCCCCTGCAATTATGCTTTCCCCGTCGCTCAACGTGTGTTTATTGCCTGAAGCACACATGTCAAATTAAAGAGCAGCTTATGCACCTGATATTTAATTATTGCCCATTGCACTACTGCGCACAATGGGGAAATGTAAAAGCGAGCAATCCACTTCAAGCAAGCAAGTGCTGTTTCACTCTGAAAGATGAAATATGCATTTTGAAGTTTTTTCCCCCTCCCTAAATCGCCTCTTTTAAATCTTTTTAAGGTTCACCAGTTTTAGTCTTCTCATAGGACAATCACTCTATCTTCTGACGGCAAAAAGTGCTTATTTTGTCTGCAAGCCTTTTTTGCTTGTTTGTTTTAGAATTTAGAAATTGGATTATAAAATTTTGCCGCCTTGTTTTCTCTTGTCAGTTAGAGAAAAAACAGAGAAGTTTAACATGATTAATTTTATTCTGCTTAAGCCCTGATATGTAAACACCTAGTGTTGTTATGCCTTTAGTTTGTTCTTAGCATGTTTACTCACCTAAAATATAAGGCTGTTTCTTCGGCTTCAGGCACATATTAAAACTAACAGATTTCAGCCTGTCATAGGTCACATTACAACTATCATGAACACTTTTTATCATTCCTTTCATTTACTTTTGCTGCTTTTTAAAAGTATTTGTTTTATTGTTTTACCATTGTCCCAGACCCAGACAGACGTTCAATCTTAAACTATGAAAAGCCATCATATAAATATGAATTATTTTATTTAAAAATCAAAAGTGAAAAACATCATAATTTTGTAAAAAAAAAGATTTATATCAGTGACAATGCACAGCATCATTTCCACCACACCAAACAGTTATGCCCTTAATATACTTGTTTCTAAATTGTTTCTAGTACTTGTTTACCAAGAAGACAACAGTGCCAGTGAAGAACTTGAGAACAAATATGTTAACAAAAAACTTTCAACAATTTCAAGTATGACGTGTCAGTAGAATATTTTCTAGAAATGTTTAATTTCCAATTAAGCTATAGTTTTGGTAAATTATGCAAAAGGTGTTACAAATGTCATTTCAATCGCAGAATGTTATTAAACTCAAGACTTGATTTGAGATGTAGTGCAAATGACACTTGGTGAGAATGACTGTTGTTAGTGGACAAATTAAAGAGAATTCAAGATTTTCTTTAAAAATTTTAAAGATTTAAAGTCCCCATGCAGGGTCAAAAGAAACACCCATATACAGTTACCCAAATACATCTGGCTCAGTCCATGATTGACATTTTCTGGAGGCATGAATAGAATATTTGTTACAATAGAGATAGATAGAGATAGTCTTTCCTTCTTTATTTTTTTTTAAAAGCACACATGTTTTTAATGTTACATGGTGGTAAAACTGTACTGTACGGAAAGCTGTAATTTAGAGTATAATTCATTTATTTTCCTGACCATGAATGTTTTATTCATCCTGTCACTATAGAGATTCCCAAGCCCTCTGTCTTTCCCCCTGTGTTCACGTCGAAATTTATGAACGTGTAAAATGTGATTTTGATTATATTTCTGCACACTGCAGTGCTTGTCTCCTCCTTTCAGACCTAAATAGCTCCTTTTTAATTGACTTATTCTTCCCATTTATTAAAACATTATGTTGTGGTCGGCCTGTTTAATGCCTGTCTCTTCCTTTTTAAAGCTCCAGCAGTTTCACCAAATGTGTCGGTTTCCTAATTATACATTTCTTTAAAACAGATTGTCAGCTTGGATCAGTGACAGAAATCTTCTGGAATCTTTCTCCCTCTTTGTTTCTCTCTCACTGTCTATCTCTCTCTCTCTCTCTCTCTTTCCAACATATCAAACAACATCGCATGCAATTCCTGTATTTCATATGTACAATTTCTCCATATTAGGTTAATAGAGCGTAATTGGCTTTGCTGTGCCCGCAATATCCCGCTCTCTTAGGAAGGCATATTTAATGTGTATTTTGCCCTCCCTGGCTTGTCTTGTTAGGGCTGATTGTTTGATTGTGTCTAACGGGCTGGCTCACCTCCACCTCAATTCAGCGCTACAAGCAATAAATACATATTTATTACTCCCTATTTCATTGCCCACGTACTTCTAAATGACTGAATTTATTCAGTCGCTTGACTGCTTTATGTAATCGAATGCTTTATGAATGCAGCAGATTAATTCATTAATTGCGACAGCCGTAATAAATTAGTGAAGGCATGTTCCTTTTATTATTGCCTTTAAAAGCCCCCTCGTGTTCAAGCGGTGAGCGTTTCATTCTCTTCAGATGTCTGAAGAGAGCCAGGTCAGGGACCTGACACAACATTTGTGTTCGCATAGTTCCTTCAGTCAGTTTGAAAAAGGAAATCTTCACTGTTTCACAGGTTTCTATGCACATAAGGATTTTATCAGACGTATACTAGATGGAAAAGTTTATTTCAACTAAATGAATAGCTGATAAAAGACATGGGACAATATAATTAGTTGCAAACTAAATTTTGACTGTTTTTGAATATCCACAGAGCTCAAGGAGAACCAGAATGCTCTCTTCCCGTGTATACACACACACACACACACACACATGCACACACAGCAGCCGGTCCTGCGAGCACCTGCTTACTAGATGTAGATATGGAATGCAGGTGGTGGAAGTTCCTTCACTGTGCCCTAGATACCAATATAACACAGATGTCATGGTGTTGTTCCAAAACCACAATCACAACATATGGTAATTGCTGTAGGATGAATTTGCTGGCCTTCTCTATAGCAAGGGGCTGATAAAAAAAAAAAAAAAAAAAAAGCTACCGGTACTGCCCAGAGCGAGCGCCTGCCAAAACGACTCTATGAAATGTCTGTTACGTGAACACGGCGCCATCAGGTAAACCCATTAGCACTGCTGATAGCTGTCGCTATCCCAATGTCAAGTGTTTTGGGGGGCGAGTTATTCAGCAGCTGCGCTCTTCATAGACGTTAGTGGATTGTTTGTAATTCTCTGAGTGCCCACACTGGACTTTCCTCCTTGGATGGGCCTCTCTGTGGTGTGAATTTTAATATGTAGTACACGGCCACTTGATCTGTTTACCTGAGGTCTTGAGGATTAGGACACAGGGAATGATGTCTGTGGTGGGTGGAAAAGTTATCATCGGTGAGTTATAGCGCGTATGTCTGTGTTTATGTGTGTGTTGTGCTATGTGTGTTATGCGCAGAAATAGGATCATAAATATAAATGAAGCAGACATGTTCTCAATGAGCTGTGATTAGTTCACTGTATCCAGCTCTTGACTAAAATGTTTGTTGCATTGCCAAATATTTCGTTTAGGTGAGAAACTATTTGAATGCTGTGAAATCAGGAAACGCTTGGGATATTTGCACGTTTTGACACATCTTGTTCTTGTATAGCCTGTGAAAATACACTGGAGCACTTGTAAACGATAAGGCAAAGAACTTCATTTATGTCATCTAGAAATGATTTTTGATTATTTTTTATTCAAATTAGTATTGGAAGTATCTAAAACTGCATCAAAGCCATTCTTACAGTTTTCTCCTCATCTTAATAACCAGCCTGATAACGTGACCTTGGCTTATTTAAATGAACAGAATTCATTGTAATGTTCAATGTATCACAGTAACTTAAACACATCACATAAAACACATCTGCAGGATCAAGAAAATGTTATATATAGTTACAGTGCAGCATTGGTCTGATATAGGAAGTGACAGTTATATCAACTGATCCAAAACTCTTTGCACTGGCCCCAAACCATCAGGTCATCCTTGAGTGTTCTTATGTAGTTAAAATACATATTGTCACAATTTCTCATCTGTATTCAGGGATTCTCTAGTTGTAGATGTAGAGAGGTTGTTGATTTTCTCAGCCTGGGTGGAAGCAGGGCGGTTTTATTTCTGAACAGATGAATTCTGCCATTATTCATCCTCTGAAATTGAAAATGAGTGCTGTTTTCTGCTTCTCTAGTCAGTAGTTTTGCAGCTCAGAGTACGAATGCACACACTCACGCACACACACTTACATTGTATTGAGAGCCTCAACTCAGTGCTCCCCTTCCAAGAGTCTGACTGGATTCTCAAAAAGGCTCTCTTGTGATTTTATGGCGCCACCATCTGGTCATCAGGGGGTCAGGTGAAAAAAATAATTGGAAAATAAAATTTTTAAAGAACCCTGATTATAATTCCTCAAACAAACAGCAGAAACCATTGCAGTTTTCAAAAAACAACACTCGTCTTCTGGGCACATGTACTAACTAACTGGGCTTTTTGCACCTATTAAAAATAAACATTAGATACATAAAGTTCTGCCCTTCAACTTCTTTTTACCATTTGCCTCAAGAAAAGTTTGGTATGGTGGATTAATTGCTTCTGTATTATTCTTATTTGTATTTGTTTCTGCTACATTAATATGTTAATATATATGATAATAAAATAGAATTATTGATAAAAACATCTGCTAAAATAATATATAAATGTAATTTCACTTTGCACAGTGTTAAGGGTAGACAATTGTTTAGTAAAAAACAAAGCATAAATAAAAGTATTATTCTGTAATGTTTTAATGTCTTTGAGCATTGGGGTTATCTCACTTAATATTTTCAGAAATTGATCATTCCATTTCTCAAAGTCCTATTTGTGTATAAAAATAGCAATCGAGACTTTTTTAAGCTCATGTAAACCAATGATTCAACTAATCCAACCGGCATCAACACATTAGAAATTTTATTACAGCACTAACCGATTTCCATGTGTAAAATTATAACTGTCATTCATAGAGGTAATTGACGAAAATCTTTTGTTAAATATGAAAATCCTCATCGGCTTCAGAGATCCTCATCAATAATCATAATGATTCATAATGTTACTGAAGGCAAGAGAAAAATTAATGTGGAGAAGTCATGCTTATTTTGTCTCAAATCCGACAGCTGCCTTTCTCGCTCTCATTTCAGCCGCGACTGAGGGATGTTCAAGGACTATTTGTAATTCCCCCTCTCTGAGACACTGTAAAGCTGAGTAACCACGCTTATGTGCATCTGCTGGCCTGGGAGTAATTGGCTCAATACACATATTGATCAGATGAGTATGAAAATGCCATCAAAATGTCAGTTGTTTAGTTTATTGATTAAGCCGTGAAGTCTTGGAACCATTTGAAGGAGGTCTTGTTTCCCCGCTCTGCCACGGCTACATTGTTGGGTAAATAAAACCAGCTCTTAATGAAGGAGAACATAAATAAACATGATGCTGTGAAAGGAGAGCTCAGGTTGGCCTGTGTATTGACTGCACGAAATGAGATCGGTGAATGGATGTGTTTGCTCATCAGTGAGTGTTAATTCTGAAGGGACAGCAGCCACGCTTAAGGATACAGAGGCTTGAATCACATAATAGGCAACAGGATCTTGTCTCAATGTGTATTAAGGTCTCCAGTCTCTCAATGACTTTCTCTCACTGCTCATGTCTCTTTCTCTCTTCAGCTTCAACACATACACAGGGGGATCAAGGTTAGCATTGAAAAAGAGAATGAAAAAAAGTGAGAGAAATCGATTGATTTTGTTTCTGTCCAAAGGCCTCTTTTGTGATGCTCAAGTTCCCTGGTTACGTTTTTTTTATCATGTTCCCAGGCAAACAAACTTCGAGGCTTAAGGGATGGTTGCCTCATTGTAGATAAACACATACATTTCATGTATAGGTAATATTGGAACAAATTTTAAATTATGGCAACTTTTTTCAAACTTTTTGGGAAATTATAGGTTGAATGCTTAAACTGAGGCTCTCTTTTACATAATGAACTACATATGAATTACATAGTGAAACTTGACAGTGATGATGAATATAAAAAAAAAAAATAACTGGTAGAGGAAAAAATACATTTTTATATTTAGCATTAAATTTTGAATTGAAATGTGTGTAATAATTTAAGATTGCATTTCTTATCTGTCTTTTCCCTTCTGTGGTAAATTGCAATTACTTAAAACTTTGTGTATTTGGGAGAGCAGTTTAGACAAAGTTTTGGTGTTGCTCTGTGATGCATGTGTGTACAAAAGAGAGCAAGAGAGATACTGGGAAATCGTAGGTCTATTCAGTTTGCTAAAATTAAATCTAGATAGACTCGTGGTGGTTTGTACATGTGTCCTGCTAAGCATAAAATTGGAAGCGTACTTAACAGTGAGAGCTAAGAGATTCTCTGCTTGTCCTGCTTGTGTTTTCTCAGCTGAGTTTTAGTCGTGTTTAGTTTGAAGAGCTCTGGGCACTTCCTTGACCACATGTTTGTCCTTCAGAGTGGGGGGGCCTCTCCCTTCCAGCACTCATTCAGTGCAGTGGTCTTAAAGAGATAGTTCACCCAAAAATGAAAATTTGATGTTTATCTGCTTAGCCCCAGGGCATCCAAGATGTAGGTGACTTTGTTTCTTCAGTAGAACACAAACAAAGATTTTTTTAACTCAAACCGTTGCAGTCTGTCAATCATATAATGGAAGTGAATGGGGATCACGGCCTTGAGAGTCAAAAAAACATACACAAACAAAACCAAATTAAACCCTGTGACTCGTGAAGATACATTGATGTGTAAAGACACCATTGACACTCCTATGGACCATTGACACCAATGGACCATTGAAAATGGATCATTGACACTCCTAATTGAAATTGTAGATAGAGTGTCAATGGTCCATTTGAGAGATAGGTGGCGGTAATGCACTTATAAGTCCGATCCACCGTAAAAGAAGAAGATGAAGAAGACACATCTGAGAACACGCTCAGGACAGTTTGGACATTGCGGTGAATCAGAGGTAAAAAACAATATAAATACTATTCAGTTTCTTGCACAGACCGATCGTTGCGTGTCTTTACACATCAGTGTATCGTCACGAGCCGCAGGGTTTCATTTGGTTTTGTTTGTGTATATTTTTTTGACTCTCAAAGCCGTGATTCCCATTCACTTCCATTATATGACTGACAGACTGCAACGGTTTGAGTTAAAAAAATCTTTGTTTGTGTTCTACTGAAGAAACAAAGTCACCTACATCTTGGATGCCCTGGGGGTAAGCAGATAAACATCAAATTTTCATTTTTGGGTGAACTATCCCTTTAATAAAAAAATGTGTTTGCTTTCATTTGACTGAAACACATATAGATGCTTCTGTAAACCCAACAGCAACTGGACCTCGGTTACATTGAGGATTGGATCCTTCTGTAATGATAAATATATGTGCTCCAATTTTCCCACTCAAAATATAGTCTCGACACTCATTTTCTCCTCCCAGTCCACAAAAATGAAAATTTTCCTTCTAGGAAGCGGCCTTTGATGTGTAATATTCTGTTTGATTTGCCCATTTTAAATTATGTGTGAATTATTTACACATGCTGTTATGATGTCTCCTGCAACAGTGTGTATATTGTTCCAGTGAGTTAAAGTTCACAGCATGCTTCTGAATCCTGACTTTGTTGCAAAGCAAGGTGCGGAATTGGCCAATGTCTCTTCCCTGGAGAAACAAATGGTTTTCAGCAAAAATAAGCACTAGAATAGTGTTGAAGCAGCAGATGTATCTCACATATGAGACTGTTAGACAGCGTTTCAAAATAAACTTATTTTTTTATTTTCTTTCTACAGTAACTTTAGATAAGCGCATCCATTGTTCTATCTATCAGACCTGCAGCTATAGCACGATGCAAATAAATAAAGGGGTTGCCATTTACAGTAGAAATGAAAATGAATGCACCACAACTCATAAGGAATATTTGCTTGATTGTTAAATGTATTTTTTGACACTAACCATAATCTAATTCTGTCTTCACTTAAAGCAACAGCAAAAAAAATGTGGTATTCTGTTGAGGAAAACATTTAGCCAGTTAGCTGACTAATGTTACATGTTAATAGTTAGAATTTGCGAGGGAGAACAAATGAAGTCACAAAGAAAGAATTTACATATTGATTCTAATCAAATAAATTTAGTGTGAACTTGTGTCAAAAGCTTTGTACACATGGATATTAAATAGGATATCAGACATATAGTGGGGGTCCAACAGCCTGGGACCACATTAAAAAATAAGTTTTATTTTGTTCTGTTTTCATTTAAATCTATAAATAAATAGAAGCGTTTAGGATTTTGAACAATTTAAAGCAAAGGAAAGTTGTGACAGCGTGAATAAGAACTATTTAACATTATGTAAGCAAATTTGTGAGATGTGTGAAATTTGGCTCTCTCTCAAAAAAAAAACAAGTTTGTGTGGGATTTGCACAAACGTGTGGAGTTCATGCAGCTCAATTCTGCGGCCACTAAAGCAAAGGACAAACCAAATATTTTCAAATTCATGTGCATTTTTGAATTCAGATTATGATGGTGTTAATATTGTTTGTAATTAAATTTTTTAATTAAATTCACAACATGCAAAATGGTACTGATTTCATACTATTAGACCCCGCTGTATAATATGTATGCAGAGGAAACAAGAACATATTGTCAGACTGCAACACACATCCTTTGTTTAAAGTAACAGTGTTGTTAAAGTGTTGCATATGTATCGATGAGCATGACTTACATATTCTCTCAAAGAACAGGTCAGTTAGTCTTGATTAAAAAATTGCATTTACACTTGATCTGTACTTTATATCACTATTGTGTAGCACCCACATCAATTCTATTCTGGAGGATTCAGTCTCCTCTGAACACGTATTGCCAGATGGCTGTACTTTAATACATGCATTGTTTACAGCAGCAATGTGTTGTTTTGTTATTTAAAACAATTAAATTTGACAATTAAAGATGACAATTAAAGTTGACAATCACTAGCGCAATGTCACAACTACAATAGTATAATGACACTCATAATGAGAATCTCAGATCGGTCTGCATCATGTCTCGTAACGCTCCCATGTGGATGTTTAGAGTGAGAGTCAGAAAAAAAACTAGAGTATCTGAGGGTGGCGGAGAAACAGTCAGATGAAATAATCATAGCCGTATGACACTGTGAGTGTGAAGTGGGAGGAAAGAGCCTGTCACCTCCTGCTGCTAGGCCTTTAATATTCACACAACCCCACCCGTCACATCCTCCCTTTAGGTGGGAAGAGATAGAACCACAGCAGTGCAGCACAGAAAGAGCGCTAGTTCTTCTTTTCTTTAAGTCCAAAAAAGCAGAGAAAACATCTGTCTGTCTATCTAGCTACCAATCACTGGTAGTTGGATGTTGGATTGGTAGTTGGATGATTGTCAACATGTTTCATACAATATTTCGCTCAGTCTGAAATCAAAACATTACTTTTTAATTGGCCAGTTGTAAATGTTTTGATATCAGACTGTTCCCCATAAGTACACAATTAAAGCTCTTTTCTCTAATGATCTAACTACATTAAAATGTATGTTGGGGGTCTCCTTTGTTGTTTGTGCTTTGTTCTATGCTACTATTACTAAAATCCCAAGACAAAAAGCACATTAACTGGAATTTAAATGAGCTTTGAATTCAATAGCTGCTACATTATTATAATACCACCCACCATTCAATGTTTTATTCTCTGCATAACTTGCTCTATAAATATGAGCTTTGAATTCTGCGGCAATATATGGAGACACCACCAGAGACCAAGATAACATGGGAGTCAGTTGGGAAGTATTCAGTTTGCCCTTTATAAATGATAATATGCTCTTCCTCTTGGGGTCCGCCCTCTTACAATTTAGTAAATAAATAGCATTGTAATGTACAAGCATCCCAGCCCCTTCTTTTAGGTCAAATCTAAACTTCTCCATTAAGAGCAAAGTCTGTGAGCCTTTGAAGATAATTAGCAAATGCGGTGGAATGTCGGCAATGCTTGGCAGGTGCGTTTGATCAGTTCCATCATGCGAAATGAGTGCTGACAGGGGTGGGGTGATGGGGGACGGGACGGAGAGGTAACAGGAAGGGGGGAGAAGTGCACACTTTCCATTTAACACCAGCAAAATAGATAGAGCTTGAAATTAGCATTTGACATTGTTTGAAATAAATGGCATGATTGTTTTTTTTTTCTTGTCTAATACTTGTCATTTTTTTGTTGTGTTTACATATAAATATTTTGATAAGCAAAATATTGCAGTCATGTCATTTATATACAGTATATAAATTACTTATTACTTATGTTTTGAAAGAAGTCTTTTACTTTTGAACAAAAATACAGCAAAACAGTAAAATTTTGAAATATTATTACAATTTTAAATAGCTGTTTTCTACTTTAATGTTTTCAAATGTCATTTATTCCTGTGATGGCAAAGCTCATTTTTCAGCAGTCATTACTCCAGGCTTCAGTGTCACATGATCCTTCAGAAATCATAATATGTTCTTAATGCTCAAGAAACATTTCTTATCAATGTTGAAAACTAAAATATTTTTAATATTTAATTTAATTAGTTTAATTAATTTAATTTGTATTATTGTTTATTTTATTTAACACTATACACGACTGTACTGTCACTTTGAGCAAAAACACACACACACATATATATATATATATATATATATATATATATTTAAAATCCAAATATATATATATATATTGAAATGAAACTTTTTACATGATGGTGTATATATAAATGACATGACTACAATAAAAATTAAGTTAGCAAGATGTTGTTTCAGACAAATATTTAAGTTTTAGGTTTACCTAAAAAGTTCATCTTCTTATTTCCTCATATAAACATTGTGAAGTGATTTTTGTTCTCAGGCAAATCCCTGAGAAAGTCATTAAAATATTCTCTTTAATTGTGATGGTCATTATCACCGCGCTGTTTACTGTCTGTAGGAAATGTTTGATCTATATGTTGTCCTAGATTTTTAAACAACAAAAGTTTTACATTTCATGACTATTAGAGGATCTGCGAGGTATGATTTGGCCCAATAGTTTGCGAATAGATCATTGGTGAATCGAGTCATTTTTCAGCAGTGACACAGATACACAATGGAGCCCAATTAAATGAGTTGCAATATGCGAGAGCTCATTTGAAGATGCCAAGAGCATAGTTTATATATAAATGCTAATATTTGAAAATCAAATTAAAGTTGAAAGGGCCCATAATAACTGTTAATTAACTCTTGTTTTCTTTCTCGCACACCCCTAGACAAAGTTGAACCGATTGAAAGATTCACAAGGCTTCTCTTTAACATTTCGGACCACAAAGCTACATTTCAAAGAGTCAGGCTCTGCCTTTGAAGTGGGTTATTCTCTGTAGATTAGATATTATTTTAAGATCCCTTTGTTTAAAAATTCATTTGTATTATCCCTGCATGAAATGCAGGGGCAATTCCCTACATAGCCGACCATCAGTGCAATTAACATCTTCGATCGAGACTGCATTCCTGATAATTAATACAGACTTTGGGGCTCCCTTGTGATCGCTCGCAGTGGTTTGATTCTTCTGCAGCAACCATTCATTTGCAGAATGAGATTCATCCTAATGAAAATGGAATGTGAAACTTTAATGAACATGACTGCCATGTCATCATAATAAAGACTTTGAAACAACACCGGCCTTCTACGCTGACTGACTGAACCCATGTAGCTACATCGTGCCAATTAAGCATGATGATAAAAATGAACACTTGTGGGTGTTAGGCAAACACGCGGCCAGAACGAGGCTGTAAACAACTGTTTTGGAGAAGATTGTCATTACCGCCGTCTGCGTGCTGAGCAGAGTGATGATGGTGGGTGTCTGTTTTTTTTTCTTTCTTTCCTCGTCAGAGCTGTTTGATCCATCAAGCTCTTCTTGTTTTAATTAATGTTGCATTAATATGTATACCAGCAGTCATTACTCCAGGCTTCAGTGTCACATGATCCTTCAGAAATCATAATATGTTCTTAATGCTCAAGAAACATTTCTTATCAATGTTGAAAACTAAAATATTTTTAATATTTAATTTAATTAGTTTAATTAATTTAATTTGTATTATTGTTTATTTTATTTAACACTATACACGACTGTACTGTCACTTTGAGCAAAAACACATCGGACCACAAAGCTACATTTCAAAGAGTCAGGCTCTGCCTTTGAAGTGGGTTATTCTCTGTAGATTAGATATTATTTTAAGATCCCTTTGTTTAAAAATTCATTTTTATTATCCCTGCATGAAATGCAGGGGCAATTCCCTACATAGCCGACCATCAGTGCAATTAACATCTTCGATCGAGACTGCATTCCTGATAATTAATACAGACTTTGGGGCTCCCTTGTGATCGCTCGCAGTGGTTTGATTCTTCTGCAGCAACCATTCATTTGCAGAATGAGATTCATCCTAATGAAAATGGAATGTGAAACTTTAATGAACATGACTGCCATGTCATAATAATAAAGACTTTGAAACAACACCGGCCTTCTACGCTGACTGACTGAACCCGTGTAGCTACATCGTGCCAATTAAGCATGATGATAAAAATGAACACTTGTGGGTGTTAGGCAAACACGCGGCCAGAACGAGGCTGTAAACAACTGTTTTGGAGGAGATTGTCATTACCGCTGTCTGCGTGCTGAGCAGAGTGATGACGGTGGGTGTCTGTTTTTTGTTTTTTTCTCAGAGCTGTTTGATCCATCAAGCTCTTCTTGTTTTAATTAATGTTGCATTAATATGTATACTAAATACATGTAAGATGTTCACACTTGAGGATTGGAATGATTAGTGAAACACATTTGCTTCTTTTACAGTCTTCTGAGATCAAAATGGCAGAATTAACATTCTGTGTGCACTTGATGGATATGACAACGTTTTCATGACTTTGATATTTCTCTTGCACTTCAACGTACTTTGGTAGAATGCACGTCGGAACACAACATGATAGTGCTTGTTTTATTGATCTTGCTGCAATGTCTTTTTTTTCAAACAACCCAACAGTTCCACACTTTTGGGCCTTGTCAGCTTTTGTGCTCTTGGTTTTGGATCTAAAAACAAGGGAAGTGTTTTAGAGGCAACCATTTAAAGCTCTGCCTCTGTGTGTAAATACAGGGTAAGCCCACCCATGGGAGTCCTTTAAGTGTTTCGAGAACATCCTTGAACGTGGAGCTGCATTTGATGAAGAAACAGAAGAGTCCAGAAGATCCAGAGCATGAACAAATCAACCGTTCCCAGAGGAGAACATCTCAGCTGCCTACAAAACACTGGTCCTGAGACAGTTTGAGCTGAATAGCACTGTAGTCTTTAACAGCTGCCAGAAAACTCCTCAAACTGTTTCAAGATCAGTCGAATGTGCATGGTGAGCCCACAGTCCCATGTTAGGGGTAAAGTCAGATCTTTCAGCAAGGGAGAGCCACAGACACAACTAATATTCATCTGCACATCAGATAAAAAGGTCCACTAGGCCCCAAAGGTTTTTTTTTATTTTTTAGAATTTTTGTTTGAAGCATCATTCTGCACAGAAGATGGTGTAAAATGGGGTCATAATGTGTATTCTGTCTCCATAAGGACTTAATCACCACCAAGGATGATCGATTGCAGCAAGGATCCTGAGAGATGAGCAAGAAACACATCCAACCATATAGTCTTATCAGCTATGATTTTGGTTTACATTTGCAACAGAGAACTTTCCGTTCTGTCAAAAATTTATTACTATAGTTATTGTTACTGACCACAGTATAATTAAGCAATTTTACATGAGCAAAATGGCATTACTGATGGAAAGTGTGGCAGCTGCGATTGTGATTTTGTTGCGATTGTGATTGTGTTTCTTATTGGCATCATTGGTTCTTTGAAGGACCTTTAACATGCATAGAACCTTTTCAATTAACAAAAGTTTCTGGAAAAAGTGGAAGCAGGTTCTTCAGATTCATATAATGGTTTTCTCACTAAAAACCAAAAATAGTTAGTCTATGGAATCACTGTGAAAAGCCCTTTTTATTTTTAAGAAATCAATATTGAGTAACTTACATTTTAGACACAATATTATTACCAATTACATGTAGTTTTGATCCGCCAACGAAAATGGTTCCAAACAAAATCAAAGCAATATCAAGCATTATGTGTTTCTCAGTGAAGACAAGGTGTTTTGTTCCTGGATGAATCAGTGTTTCTGAAGAAATCGATTTAATTAATGCCACTTTCCGCCCTCTATTGGAGTAATGATGTAACCTGCAAAAAGAGTGAAGGAAAAATCCCAAATATATCAGAATCAGAGTGTTTGTTGTAGTTAGCATGGTATTTTGTTTTTTTTGTATGTATTTATTTATTTATTTTTTCTATACATGATCAGACAGCATCCTAAAATTCATAAAATTAACAATATGAAGCAGTTCATTATTTATTAATAGCCTACATTGATGTTCATATATGGTGCATGGAGCATGGACAATTCCTGGTAAACTATACTATAGTAATAGTATATTGGATGGAATAGTGTGCACATGGAAAATATGCCACAATAAAAGGCAGAATGAGAAAACGAAAAACAGTAAACAGAAAAAAATGTGTAATGGTCAGCTTTTATAGGGGTTTTAGTTTTTTCGTTTTTTAGGGGTTTTATTGCAATTCATTGCAATAAGATGAGCAGCATGGCAAATTTAGACCTTAAAAAGTTTTCATATACAATTTATGTAAAATAAGTTTCATTTTATGCAGGTAATAGTTATTCATATACAATATATAAGTAGATTTTTTTTTTTAAAGAGTTGCCTGTTAATCAGTAACCAGGAATCTTTTCTGTGTTCTCTGTGGGCCCTGTTTTTAAACATAACTAGATCATGTTGAGATATGTTCATTGATGGCTCCTACATACCAGATGTTGTTGTTCTATTGGAACAAAATTATAATATAACTTGAACATGTAATTTTCCTGTAATACATATAAGAGTTCATCTGGAAACATAACCTGGGGAAAAAAATATAATTTCCTTCACTCCGTGGAAACTGAAACTCTTTAATACAAAAATCCTGCAGTAGCTATATAGCTCACTCAACCAGAAACAGATCCTTATGCTGAATAAATAAAAAGATGGCAGAAAGTTCGCGCCACTCAATTATACAAAGGCCCACGTATTGGAAAGTTTGAGCTGAGGATGATTCTAATAAATTCGAGCTTTAACACAGGGCATTTAATATCAGCGCTTCTTAATGGCGCCTTGGTGTTGAATTATCTATGGGGCCTCTGTGATTCTAGAAGGACCATCAAACCTCTGAATTTGAGAGCTCTGTCTTGTAATTGAATAATACATTACATGTGGCAATTATTTTCGTTAGAGCTAGACGGAGAAATCAATAACCAGGGGATCAGATCAGTGGCTGCTGTGCTCTTGTCTTCCCCCCCCTTGTGGCCAATTACATCATCACAGCCCTAAAACACCTGCGCTGTGTCCAAGCCTTGACAGAGGATTCAGAGGAATGTCAAATGAACGCTGCCGTACTATAAGAAGTGAACAGGTGAAAAAGATTGTGCTTTTTGAATGGAGACACAGAAAGCTGTTTCATAGCACAGATTGCACATAAGTTACAAAACCGATAGAGACATCAGACAAATTCAGGCTGAACGGGGGAGCTGTGTGTCTTTTTTGAGGTAATAGATGCTAGTTGCAAGGACCGACCTGGAGTGATAAATTATACAAGTGTGCTTAGCTCCAGGCAGTATTCCCTACGACATACAGCTATTTGATAAAGTGGGATTAAGAAGGTCTTGTATAATGAACTACCGCGTTTATGTACACAAATGGGGGCAAAAACAAAAGTGTTGTGTTTATAATTTTGTTCAGTGTATAAACAACACATCAGTCAAGTATCACTCAGCACAGTGGAGCGATTCTGTCCAGCCAGACAAAGAAATGCAATTTACTGTAGCTTGTGGCTGAAGAGAACACTGGCTACATCAAAGGCTCTGTTACATGAATACTAATAAAGGTTTAGGCGACTCAGAGTCCACACAGCCATCAGCACTGTGTGCACTGTGCGTTCATATTTTGACTAGTAGTAATATGTAGCATTAGTATTAAGTTCTCATGATGGAGCATTAGGTGTTCCTTCTTGCCGCATTCATTTGACCATGTTTGATTTTACTCTTGATGGAAATCATTGCTTTAAAGAAAGAGTCCAGAATGTTGGCAATAAGATCAAGAGGGAAAAATGTTGTCAAGTTGAGCTGATCTTTTACTTCAGAATTAGTCTCTAGAGTGCAGAGCTCCACACCTGAGACACAGAAGAAAAACTAGATTGTGGCCACTAATTAAGAATTCATTCCCTCTACTTAATTTGTGGCCACATTTTATTTTTATTGTTTGCTGAGCTAGTTATATTGTGGCCATGTTGTACTAATTTGTTCCCTCAGTTTAATTACTTCTCACTATTATTAACTAGTTGCTTATTACTAGCATATTGGCTGTTTATTAGTACTTATAAAGCACATATTAATGCCTTATTCTGCATGACCATATTCTAGATCCCTTAACCCTAGCCAGTACCTAAACATAACTACTAAAAACAACTACTTTACTATCATTTACATTTACATTTAGTAATTTAGCAGACGCTTTTATCCAAAGCGACTTACAAATGAGGACAATAAAAGCAGTCAAAACTAACAAAAGAGCAACAATATATAAGTGCAAATGACAAGTCTCGGTTAGCCTAACGCAGTACACGTAGCAAGGAGTGTATATATATATATATATATATATATCAATAAGCAACAATTTAGGAGTTCATTGAGGGAAAACTCTTAGTTAATATGTGTTCCCTAATCAAAAGTGTTACCAAAAAGTGTTACCAAAAATTCATTTATTCACCCTCATGTTCCAAAGCTGTGTGTCTTTCTTTTGTCCAGTAAACACAAAAAGAAAACATTTCTCATACTTTTTTCCCATGCAATTACAATGAATGGAATGAACCAACTAAAGCTTTTAAACTTTAAAAGCACCACAAAAGTGATTCATATACAACTTGTGCACTATATTTCAAGCCTTCTGAAGCTATATGATAGATTTGTGTGTGTGAAACAGACCTAAAGTCATTGTCATTCACTGATAAGCTTCCCCGAATGATCAAGCAATGATCCGAATCGAGAGTATGATTCATTCACAAATCAGGCATTGTGAATTTCCTCATGAACTTAAAGAAAAGCTAGGCAGGATACCAAGATCTTCTGTGAATAATGGTCTAAATTTTAGTCAATTCCTCACACAAAGCTATCTTATTGACTTCAAAAGATGTGATATTAGTCGAATCGATCACTTTTATGAAACCACAAAGCTTCAGCCCACATTTCTTGTAATTATATTGAAATAGCGCATGGAATTATCCTCTTCAAATTTCCTCCTTGTGTGTACCATGAAAGAAGAAAAAAGTATTTACTGAGAAGAAAACATTATTGGGTTTACCATGTTTTAACTAGTATTTAGAGCACAGGTCTCAGTGACTGGCCCTGTGCAAAGAGCTGCAGAGGAACACAAGAACAGAGACTCCATCCACGCTGCAGGACAGAGAAATCTGCCCTCGACCAGAGTGTCAAACAGATGAGAGAAAAGGCCTCATGAAATAAAGATCATTTTCTCAATCTCACCGTAGCATGGCGCTGAAGTACAGAGAAGACAGAAAGAGAGAAAGAAAGTGGCACTGGGGTGAATTTTACAGAAGGTTAAAACATCCACGGGCTACTCCAATGAAGACATGCACAACTAAAGGAGCTCACATCAAAAGAAACCTGTGTTTTTTCTCCTATTCTGTGTGGTGCCTTTGCATATTTTATGAACAAAGGCTTTACAGGCCTGCTCTTCTCTCAGCTGTACAACTCTTCCTGAAATAAAAGGTCTCTTTTTTTCATTTTGAACCCTGTGTCTCTAGAATCCCAATTGTTTAAGCAGCGGTGCGGAACTGTACTAGCAAGTGGACATCTCTACCCAACCTGAAGGGCAGAAGACGAAAGAGTGGAGTCAGATCTGGTATCTCCACATAAAAGACCCCAAATTACCTATAGTTGCAGGGCCTTTAAAGACACAGATGACAATCAAAAGGACAAATGTGACTGGCTGTGGCATGGAAGCATAACAGGCCCCACAGTTCTGTGAAGTCTTTGACCTGATAGTTCAAAGCGCGCAATGGACCTTTGGACCTCCCTCTGAGAGCCCCAGACAAAGGCTTTGTTCATACTCAAGCAAAAAACACCAGCATTGTTCCCTTTGAGCCAAGCAGCACCTGTAGAAAGTGGGGGCCATGCTGACAGCCGGAAGAACAGGGCCACAAAGCGGCATTTCATCTGGTGGGATGTGAAATTACATTTCAGAGCTTCCTGACAGATGCATATTTTCTTCTTTTCTGTAAATGGTTCTGTGAGAGCCCAGCAGTTGAGCAGTTGAGCAGTTGTTGCTCTCAAAGAGTGAGTGATGTGTTGTTTTTGTAAATGATGAGATGTATTTTCTGCACTCCCTCTCTGCTCTTCATATATGTTCAGGATCATATATTCCCTTGAGGGTTAGCTTGACGGCATGAGATTAGAAAACATAAAAACATCAATTATCTTGAAAATAAAGAAATTTGTCTACAGAAAAGTTAGTCATGGGTCTAGTTTGACATCTCTGGTGATGGATATTAATTCTGGGATCTGTCAAAGGAAATGTAAATGTCAATTTATCAAAATACATGTCAAAATAAAAACCATTAATAGTTGATCATCAGGTCCTAAGGAATGTTCTTGTTCCTATTTATGCACCAATATATATATATATATATACAGTATATATATATA
>NW_015546105.1:814223-830884 GCF_001515605.1 Sinocyclocheilus anshuiensis | reverse complement strand
TATTAAACTGAATTATAAAAAATATGATTCTGAAGAAATATTCTGAAATTACAATAAAATAAAATCCAGTAATTAATCGTCAGGTCCTAAGGAAAGTTCTCTGTTGCTTGCATTTATGTACAAACAAAGAAATAAAATGATTAAAATAATAAAAAGTTCAAATGAAAACTACTCAATGTAATATACATAACCCATAGCTTATTATTAACAAATATTATACATTTTATAAAATTGTTTATTACATTTAAAAAAAGTTATTTTATTTTAAAAAGTTTAGAATTTATTATAAATGTAACTATATAAAAATGAAAAATTTAAATTATATATAGAATCTAGTAATAGTTGATCATCAGGTTATAAGGAGAGTTGTCTGTTGTTTGTATTTATGTACAAATTATGCATAAAATGATCAATATTAAAGTAAGTATATAATTAAAGATTAATATATAAAAATCTTAAGCCTATAATAGGTGATGATCAATAAATAGAAAATTGTAAATGTTATAAAATGTTATCAATCAAAATGAATTATAAATTATATACATAATTACATTTATAAAAACGTAATTGTATAAAAGATGTATTAAAAATATATTAAATTAAAATAATATGTAACACCAAGTAACAGTTGATGATCATGTCCTTAAAAAAGTTCTTTGTTGTTTGTATTCTCGCACAGGTGTTCTAGAAAAAAATCAGTCTGTTTAAACTCCACGCCTGCTGATCACATAAGCTAATATTGTTCAAACCGGAGCCCACGGCCACCTTTTCCTTAAACATATCCTATAGCGTTGATTGGACCTACAGTTCTTAGAACAAGTAATGCTTTGTGAGAGGGCATACAAACGTAGCTCTGTGTCTGTAGTGACAGTGTGGAGAGGAATTGAAATTCCTGCTGTAGCAGGTTGAGGTGGCTCTGCTAGCCCCTGGTGCTAGTTAGCCATGTCAGAGGAGAGCTGCTAGTCTGAGTGTTCTTCATGCAATGCTGCCCCTGTCTCTCCAGAGACAGTGGGGGTTTGATGTTAAAAGTGTGGCTGGAAGACAATACTGAGTGCATGTGATCTTTTCGGCTCTTTGGTGTATCGTAGGCTGAGGGAAGGTGAGTCAGGCAGGACTCGTCACTAATGATCTTCCACGAGAACTGCTGTAAAACATTTTGTAGGCTACTGCAAACTTTTCCTTGAGCCCAAGAAGCACGATTTTCTCTGATCAAATATGTATTAATTTCATAGTCAATTTCAGCCTTATCTCTAGAGCCTGTCCACTTTATGATCCGTAAGCTGTGGCAACATTAGCCCTTGCACAGGGCCCTATCAGAAAACTCAACTCAGCCTTAATATATATATCTGATTACAAGACACTTGCTCCCACAGACCACTGGTCAAAGCAGCACAATCAACTCATTATCAACGCAGACATCAATGATGCATGGATCTAATGATACAGAGACAGGACTATTAGAAACTTGCCTCTTTAGGAACATAAGGAGACCTTCTTTAGGTGGTGCTGCAGGTCCTTACTATTTTCCAGTTATTTCAGTCACAAAGCGATATTGAATGTGCTTATATCAGCCATGAGCTGATATGTAGCACTTTATATGTAATAAGGAATATTTACTGTTAATACAATGTAGATATTTTTTTCTTGATCAAGCTGACCCCGTATTACCTCAAGATATATGGAAAAAAAAAATACATTTACAGAATTGTACAAAAATATCTCATTTTAAAGAAGTGAACCCTTGAATGAAAAGTAATTTGTCAGTAGAATATTATCTTAAAATAACAAATGATAAATGAAAGTCGATATTTGTAGAAATACCATTATTCAATTATTTTTCTAATGCACATTATATAGTTGTAAGACCCTGAGCTCAGAAATTGTAATGTCAAATTAGATCCTTTTTTCTACATAATTATATCCTAACATATATATACACAAGATAAAACAATGCAATTTATTAACCCAAAACATTTCATCTGATAAAATGTTTAAAATATTAAAAAATAAATAAATAAAAATAAAATAGATTCAAAAAAAATAATAATTTTTGGTCATTTTACAGAATGACCAAAAAACGGTTCTGGTTAATGGCATAATCAGATTAGTAGAACAGTTGGACACATCTGTCTTGTAAGGAATTGTACGTACTATAACCAATATTCAGGAACTGTAATGTGAACTAATAAAAAAAAAATAAAAAGTAGCTTTATTTGAGAGAACAAACGCTCAAGGAAAACCTTCCAGGCAGAGTGGAGAACAAATGCAGTATTACCAAAGTCCCTTTAGTCTTTGGTATTAATAAGAGTATATTTTCTAGCATAAAAATGGATCTTTACTACCATCTAGAGGAAATGTTTTGCATCACCGGTAAGATGGTAGATATTAGGTATGAACAACAGTTGATATTGTTCTTATTTCACATAGAAAGAAAATATAGAGTTTTTTTTTTTTTTTTTAAAGAATAAAATAGGATTCTTCAGGCAAAATTAAATAAAACCTAATATAATTAACCATGTAATTTATTTATTTATTTTTATTAAGAAGAAAATAGGATTCTTTAGGCAAAATTAAATAAAACATAATATAATTAACCATGTGAACCATTTCCGTATGGGGGAATAAAATGACAGCATATGAAACATCAGGGGCGACTCTATAAAATCTATATTTATAAAGTCTTAATTTATGTGGGTAATTGTTCACTTGTTCATGCAATAGTTATAGGCTAATAAAATGATTTCCTCAAAGTCTGCTCTCTCTGTTTGAATATGAGTAGGCCTATACCGTTTGGAGTAGAAAATAATCATTATTAGAAGGTGCGCCCTCTACTGCGATTAAACAATAATCGATATATTCTGATTCAGCCGCACGGTGGTAGTGTTGCACAAAATTTGCACAAAAAGAAATGTTGCGAAAACAGTGAGAGGGTGCTCGCTGCAGAGCCAAATTGGAGGAGCTGGAGCTCTAGCTCCCCCTCGCTGGATGTAATGGGTGGAGCTAGACACCCAACCACTCCCTAACCCTACCCCTTACCTTATTGCTAAACATAACTCCACCCATTAGTTCACACAGAGGTGGAGCTGCAGAGCCAGAGAGGAGGAGCTGGAGGTCATTTGGCTCTGCAGTGAGCAGTACTTGAAAACAGTGGGGAAATTAAATAATCTGCAGAATGGGTTGTTTCGCGATTTTTTTTATTTTTTTTGGGGGGGGTCTGTAGCTACTCTTTCTAGAAAATGCCAAACAAAACAGAAATCGTCTATTTAAAATATACCAGTTCGGGACATCATCATTATAGTGTAGAGAACGTGTTTCTAATTAGCCGATTTAGTTGTGTTTCGTTAGACTGCAGTAAATGGCCGGTTTAAAAAAGGAAACAAACTTAAATCATCATTGAGTGTGCTATCTGTCTATTGATTTTCTTTCAGATTTTGTAAGTATGAGTTGTTTTGTTTAGTGAGTTTTCTGGGCGCTAGAAGATATATTGCATTCGTGATGTGTAAAAATAATCACCATATGCAGATTTAGGCCTAAGTCCTTAAAGTAAACTTTTGACATATCTAACATATTTTTAAGTAACATTTAAGTTACTTTTTTTACTAAATGGTTTAACATATGTTATGTTTATTTAATTACGTTGGACATTTAATCTTTCATGTTTATTAGGACTGTATTATGCTTATAGTTATGTCGGTATGTCAGTATCGGTACAACTGGCATAAAGTTGGCTTGACGTTGGACGTTCGATTTTCGCAAATTTAGGGACCGTCTCTAAAGTTACATGCGATATTGGTATACACTTTTCTAACCTTAATAGCATTTGAGGAGAATGACTTACAGTCATAAAAACAACTGTAAAGTGTTCATCTAGGTGTCAACTATAATGCACACCTTTTACATTTTTGATATTTATTCAAATAAACACTAAATCATATGTAAAAAATGCTACTTTTCACTACCTAATGGGCTCAAATGCAAAATATGCCATAATTTAAAGCTCACTAGCATTTGAGCAGAAAGACTTACAGTCATAAAACCAACTGTAAAGTGTTCATCTAGGTTTCAAGTATAATGCACACCTTTTACATTTTTTATATTTATTAAAATAAACTGTAAATCATATGTAAAAATTGCTATTTTTCACTACCGAATGGGCTCAAATGCAAAATATGCCATAATTTAAAGCTCAATAGCATTTGAGCAGAATGACACACATGCACATCTTTTACATTTTGATATTTATTAAAATAAACTGTCAAATAATATCTACACTGTAAACAACTTCTTGGAGAAATTACAGTAACTACCTGGCAACAGTTCACTATAACTTATTATAATTATATTTTTTTACTAAAAATACTGTGTTTTATTTTACAGTGTCATTTAACTTCATGTAAAATTAATAACAATTTAATATTCTTTAAATAGTATTTTCTTGTAAAATGCACTCCGGTAATATTGTTTTTTTGTTGTTGTTTTTTTTACAGTTTATGATGATGCTTATATCTTTTCATTAAGGGTTTACATTAATTGATTTTTTTTCTGCATAGGTGATCTCAGTTGAATCATTTTCATTATGGAGAGCTGTACGGGGTGGTTCTGTGTGTTGTCACTACTGGATGCGTTTTACTGTAAAAAGCAATTGCTTTGATTGAAGGCAAAGTGACACACATCCGCTAATGAGATCAATGGCAGAATATAAAAACATGATATTTACCAAGCCTCTCACCTTCAGTGGAACACAAAAAGCCTAAAGAAAAAAAAAATCAATTCTTTCCACATCACTCTCTTGTGGACTCTGTTTATGGAAGATGAAATGGCCATTTTGGCCCCAAACCAGGTAAAAGATGGTTGTCTGCATTCTCATAGGAGATCCTATTCTACCTCGATCGAACAATACAAATTAATAGCCTGCTTTTAAATTAATAATCCGTTTTTTTAATGACTACTCTGACATCTTCACACCTGTGCTGTGATGCTGCATTAATTAAATAGATTTATTCATTTATTTAGATGAAAATGATGATGAGTTGGACTGGATTGTAAAGGAAAAGAAAAAGCTACAGTTTAATTTAACATGATTTTATATAATTCCTATACTTCCATTCATATTAGTTCGCAATTTGAATAAGTTTTTACTTTTAACTATTGTCAAAGGTTGGGAATAGAAATGACTATGCTTTACACAAATGACCACAAAATGAAGGCAGCTGAATTTATTAATAAGACATAAAAAATATTCGGTTACATGAGCCAATCCACATATTGTTTCGTTGCTTTCACTTTGGCAGTTATGCATGGTTGAAATCTTGAGCCATGAAATCGGTGAACTGACACCCACTTTATTCCTTGTTGAAAATAGTTTGCATTCGATTATCAATAATCCGTGAAATTGAGGTTACATTGAGATGAATGAGCAAAGCGTAAGCCACGATCATAATTTGCTTGTGAGCGCGGGAAGCATCTAATCAAAATCTGAATTTCTTATCAAAATTCCAATATTAATGACGCGTTCTTGCTGTAAAACTACTCAGGCAAGAGAGATAAATCCTCACCTAGAAAAACTATGATCATTTTCAAAGAAATCAGCTGAAACTGAGAAAGTGCTCAGGGGAAGAAGTAATTGTTTAACCTTTGTGTGTGTAAAGCCATCTCTAAATCATAATGTTTAGAATGTTGGACACTTAAGTAACTGAGAATATTATACTTTTTTATTTATTAAAAATTCATAGTACAGGATGGAAACACCTTCATTTGGCAACAGTCTCAAACATTTCTTGTAATTGCACAAAGGTCAAAAGGAATTTTGTACCATTCTTTACAAAAATCTTAGTTGCAACTTCTGTTGAGTTTTAATGGGCTCCACTTTAGTTTCATCCACAGAACATTTGCCAGTTATGTTTTGGAATGTTGTGTTGTGGAGGGGAGCTCTAACCAACCCCTTCAATCTCATCTCATTGATTGGCCTCCAAGTTAGATGACTGCTTAATCAAAAATCAAGGGATTCACATACTTTTTTCACCCAACACTGTGAATGTTTACATGGTGTGTCCAATAAAGACATGAAAATGTATTATTGATTAACATTGATTTCCAACTGTGCACACTCTTTTTGTTGCTTGTAAAAATTCTGCTTATGCAGAAATCCCTCCAGGTAAATCCAAAAGGCTCACATACTTTTCCCGACAGCTAATAATACAAAAAAGGGACAAATCCATAGTGTCTTCACATTTTCGTACAAAAACTGCCATCACTCTGTGGACAACAGTGCACTTTATCTGATATGAGCCTGAAGACTCACAAGCCATTAGCTCACCAGTGTTTCCACTATATATTTTGCTAAGCGTCTTCCCGAGTCGTCATTTACGCCATCCATCCATCCCAAGATCAATAGTGTGCACTTGCATTAGAGACACATGTAGGACCAAGTGGACTGACCATATGGAAGCAGGCATAAAGAGCAGCCTGCATTGTCAGATCAATAATGAATATCTTTTAAAGCATTATGCTTTTCTGAGCATGATTCGCACTACATTTAAGAGGATGGCAAATGTCAATGACTTTCAAAAGTTTCCAAAAAAAAAAAAAACATACATTTTGACCCAATAAATGACAGATGGTTTCGTACCCATCTCTTCCTGAATGTATTCCGTCAGGTTGTCATGGTAGGGTACAATGACCAAAAAAACAAAACAAAAAAAACACCACAACGGCTGTCAGTTTGGTAAAGGAGGAAAATGGCAAATGAATTTTGAATATATATGTGCTCCCACACTAACTCATCAAATTACAATGCAGATTCAATTTTGAATGTCTGGCATAAATTTGGCTTGAAGTTGGACATTCCATATTCGCAAATTTAGGGACCGTCTCTGAGCAGTACCGAATGGGCTCAAACGCAAATTTAAAGCTCAATAGCATTTGAGCAGAATGACTTACAGTCATAAAAACAACTGTAAACTGTTCATCTAGGTGTCAACTATAATGCACACCTTTTACATTTTTTATATTTATGAAAATAAACTGTAAATCACATGTAAAAATTGCTATTTTTCACTACCTAATGGGCTCAAATGCAAAATATGCCATAATTTAAAGCTCAATAGCATTTGAGGAGAATGACTTACAGTCATAAAAACAAACTGTAAAGTGTTCATCTAGTTGTCAACTATAATGCACACCTTTTTACATTTTTTATATTTATTAAAATCTACTGTAAATCATATGTAAAAATTGCTATTTTTACAGTAACAAAAAAGTGAACCAAATCAAATATGGTACATTTTAGTATAACAGTAAATATTCTAATGTTTTACAATGGATTACTGAAGAAAAGACCAAAAAACTAATACAATAATAAAATATTTACAGTTAAGCTTTTTTGTTTGTTTGTTTTTTTCAAAATTTTACATTTAATTCAATGTCACTTGACATTTCTTGTTTGTGAGATTTACTTGCAATTTCTGGAAAATTGTTTCTATATCTTTTTTTTTCAGTGTACAATATGTTGATGTTTGTCCTGTTATTTAAGGAGGCCACATAATATATGTTGAAATGTTTTGACAGTAAACAGTAATTAACTGGCTAGTTGATGGTGCAGGATACTTTCTTGCTTCATTCTAGAAATGTAGTCCTTCAATTGTAGACTGCTTAGCATTTTAGCCAGCATGTTTAAACAGTATTTGTCGTAGGTGAAGTGACTGGCTGACTGCCATACATTTACTAATCCAGACGCTAAAGCACTGGCTGCTTTATTTAGCTCCATGTGTTGATGTATTTCATTTAGATCAGTCCATTTCTTTGAAGTTGGATGTACAGCGCGGGAGGCTTGTAATCAATTTACTTAATGACGTCTTACTGTAGCAAAATCATCGCATTTCCGTACTCAATTATGCAGCTCAATTAGCAAATACCTGCAGAGTTTTTTTTTTATGATTGATTCTTAAACATCAAAAATAACTGTCCATCTGTTTTCATTGCTGATAAAAGACTGTTACTTAAAGCAATAAAAGGAATACATCTAATTGAATGCCAGGAGCGTTTAGTTACCAATTCTTATGTTATGCAATTGTTGCATTTCCTTCTTTGTTTGCTTTGTGAAATATGTCAGAAGTAATTACAATGAAATTTGTGCAGTGATAGGAGTAATGTAATGTAAAAGTTTGCAGATAAAGATTAATTGACTGGCTGGTTCTCAGAGAAACCCTGCCTCTCAGAGGCACGAGAAATTACAATCTCTCCTTATTAGCAGAGAGGAATGGGCCGAGCAGCAGAGCCACTGCAATATGAAATGACTCACTACTACAATGAGGGCACAGAGGTTAATTAACAAAGCATCTAACTGGATGGGATCCATTTTTTTTTTTAGTTTTTTTTTTTTAAGTTTTCTTCTGTTTGTTTTCAGTCGGATATTGTGTTTTCATGAATGAATTATACATTATGCGTTGGTTTAAAAACTAGACTTCTTAATTTGACGCTTCTACTATTTCAGTGCTCCATGGGACATTATGACCTGTATTACAGTACAACTGGACAATCACAAATGTAGAATAATTTTGAACCTTGTGATCATCATTTAATTCTGATTATTGTATCAGAAATGCAAGATCGAGCATGACATGAGGGGGCATGTGTACGGCAGACCAATTACTAAAACAACCAATCAGTCAATAAATCAAGTACCCCAAACCTTATGTATCTAAAATACATTTTAATCTTGCTCAAATTCACAATTGTTACAATTTGTAATTCAGTGGTAGTACCTCCCTCCTTTAATTCAATTGAACTGTGTGAGGACACAAGAAAGCACTTGCCGTCAGGATTGTTGAGAAGGTTGTGATGGGAAACTTGGATGAGTGGTTTTAGTGATTAGAACGAGCTCATTTATGAGATTATAATGAAAATGAATCATTCACATTGTGGTCTTTTATTCTCATTTAGAAGCGTATAACATGTTATTGGGTAAATGATGAAATATATTAAATGTTTCATTTGCTCAAATAGTTGTACGGTGTATGTATTACGCTGTATGGTGTATGTATCACTCCTGCATACGAGATCAGAACGATTTCATAAGACTTTGTTTAATAAGACCTCAATGGCATCAGTGAATATAAAGATCAGTTCACCTTAATAAGGAATAACTGGTCTCTCTGCTCCCTCTAAAGGACAACAAAAAAGGCAATTTTACTTGCACTTTTGGAAATGGATTTGACTGTAAACAAGTTCCCATGGGGGAGGGGGCACTATTGGGAGACCAGCATGACAATTAGCCATTGAAAAACACAATCATGACAAACGGCTCCCAAAAGGGTTTATGCAGAATGACTGCTGTCACTGTAATATGCACAGAGGACCAAATAAGAAGAAATAAAGCGTGTCTTTGGGGCTACAAAACACAATGCAATGATGCGAAGACTCTATTTTTCCTAGAACAGTACTACTATTCAGATACAGAAATAAGATTCACCAGGGGTCATAATGTGGACATGATGCTTTCTCTTTTATTGACAGCAATCAAAGAAGAACTGTGGACGTGTAGACTGGTGACCTGTCAAAATATGTTATTTAGGATGTTATCGTCATTGTATATAGCACCAGAAACATATTAAGAGTCCAGTTATAAAATGTTTTTTTTTTTTTTGCATTTATCAAAATTCATACTGTAACTATAATATCAACATAATAATAGGAGGAAAGTTTATATGAATACATGTGCAAAAGTTGAAATCAATAAATATGCAAAAGTGAATTTTTCCTCTTATTTTACATATAAAGATAGGTCCACTTCTGATATCTATGTATATATATATATATATATATATTAGTTATATTAAAGAGTAGAAAGTGCAAAATCATAAATATTTAGTAATAAATAATAAATGGTTTGTTTTAAACTTTTCAGAAATCTACTACCTTCTGTTTATTTACAGGTTTACATTTTTTATCTTTATTTTTTTTTCTTCAGTGTGGACACCTTAGAACCTCACTGTATCTGTTCTTGGATGCTGCTGCCTCAGTATAATTATCACATAATCATTTTTGTCACGTGAACATAAATGTAATCATATACTGTGATATCATCATTCTAACATAAAACACAATAATTCTGACAATTGTCATGACCAGATTAGCTGGATTGCGGTTCACATAAAATTAATGAGATGACTCTGACTCTTAAAAAGAGATGAGAGGCTTCGGAACACTATTCACATACCATTTCAGTAAGACCCTTTCTGTTGACTACTCCTGACTGAGCCTCCTTCGTCTGCCGAACGCCTGGGAGCCCACGTTAGTGGGGACAAATTTGCTGCTTCCAATTCCCCCCGAGCGGCTCAGGAAGTCTGCCAGGCGATGGGTCACACATGTGGCCGTGTTACAAGCTCTCTTCTGTGTCGTAACACTAGAGGGGGAAAAATATTGGGAATTGAAATATTAATTGAAGCAATGAATGCAACATATTACAATTAAGAATTTGAAATGTAGAAAATGAATGTATTAAATATATTTGACAAAAAGAAAAATGGCTGCAGTAATGTATCTTACCTAAAATGGGTACTTATGCCTGATTGCATCATTTTTTTATTAAATTAAAAATGGTTGTTCATTTCTGAGCTTTAAACAACAATAAGCAAGAAAGATCTCCTTCTAAAAATATCTTTATTAGATCAAGAACAAAGTCAAATCACACAAGACAGGAATTTTGCTGTGGGTTAAAAAAAGCTCATCGTTATGCCCTATCTACCAATGAGAGCTACCCAATTTCATGAATCAGTTATATAACCCAAATAGATCCAGTGACTATATGAAATTAGTGGAACAGAGTCTGTCTGTTATTTTCTACTCTGCCAAAGAAAGTAGAAAAAAATGTTCTTTCAAGTCAATCAGGCAAGCAAACTTCCACATGCACTCGCATATCAGGGCCAAGCACGGGTTTACAGCCGCTGCCGATTAGACACGATTGAGCGCCTCTCCAGCCAACACATCACTTGCTTCCAGGCTGCGCTTCTTGCCCGGTGTGCCTGCTCCTACATTGGTGCGTGGATATGTCTGTAGTTTGTGCAGCTCCTGGGACAGTTTCCCCAGCACGCAAGTGCTGAGGCTGGAGCAGCGCTTGGACACGGCTCTACCCAGGCTGTGAGGAAACAGACCACATGCAGAGAAACTCACAGACATGTAGACATGCAAGAGCATTCACATACACGATAGACATGATGAAAGGATGCATGTTGACATGCTTCCTCGCGCGGCTGTCATTATGGTCTCGTAAAACAAATCATGCTTCAATAATTCATTTCTGCTGCACTTTTCATGTCTTTACTTGAGCATATCATGCAGGCATTTTCTCACATGTTTTCAGATCATGCTTCCGTCCATGCCGTTTGATATACTCGTTTTCATGCATTAAGAGCAAACAAGAATTTATAAACTGCCAATCTCTCATAAATCTGATGGATAAATAAAGTTTCATGCAGAGAATAAATTGGCAGAGGACTCTGCAGCTTAGAAAACATAAAAAAATGAATCCCCATATCTGTACAGAAATTCATCACATACCTGCCATATACAACAAGTACAAGTACACCTGACATTAAGGAGGTATTGCTCTCATGTTGAAGGGAATTTCGGGCTTACTTTCTTAAATATGAGAGAAACAAATCAGTGCACACTCACTAAATTATTCTACAGATTGCGTTTGGAACGATTCGAGAAGTACTATGGGATTTGTACCTGTTTTCTTCAGCTGCTTGTTGCTCCATGTCCTCTGCAGTCATCTGCATGAATTCTTTGACGATTGCGTGCAGCAATCTTCTCGCTTCGTAGTCGGTAAGCATAGTTCGATCTGGTGATGATTCCAGTGCAGGCCTGCAATGCAGCGTCTTTGTGATTATCATATCTTAGAGGACTATGCAAACGGTTTGTGTGAGGTATTCTTCTTTCTTATTTTTTTGCATGATAAAAGCACTTTTTGCTTGCTACATCAAATCCTAAACATAATCAAAACAATCTGCTAAGAGTATGGCACTTAAAAGCTGTCCAGTTGCCAAGTTTAGATTTATCACACGATCAATACTGTCGTAAGCAGAGTGGGTTTGGCTGGGATTCATCTGATGTAATCAGAAGACTGATAGTCCATGATGCCGCAACCTCTAATGAAAACATATGCTCTCTTGCCTCCATCCGAACGACTTTACCAAGGCACCAATTTCACTTATAAATATTTTTAGCTAATTTACGGAATTATCAAAGGAAAAAACACTGTCCTTTAAGCATTTATCAACATGGCAATATGTTTCTTATAAATCCTCCTCACCTGGCAGGAGCTGCATTAGAGCTGTACATCTGGCAAATAATCAGAGCGTAGGCAACAAGGAAAGCAGAGATCTTCAACATAACCATGGTCCCCTGTGGTGAAACATTTCATCATTAGATAGTTTAAGAACAGACCAAAAAAGATGACAAAATTTGGTAAAGCCCTTACTAGTGAAAAAGTTGAAAATGCATTTTCAGTTTTTTTTAGCTGAAAATTTCATTTTCTTCCTGTCTATTAATCTATCCGTTTTTATTCCCCTCAAACCTCTCCCGCTTTTCAATGTCACTGGCACACTATTTCACCAAGCTTGAAAACTAAAATAATATTTGAAAAGTTCTTCTCCTCTCTTCTTCTACTTCTCCTATTTACTGCAGAAGAACCAGAGCTTGTGTGGTTGGTGCAGACGTCTCCTACTGTCAGGCGCTATGCTATAACTGCAGCATTAAAGATATTAGTCTCGTGATTTCCCTTCCAGCAGGACCCTGTGCATTAGTGTAATGAGCTGCTGTCTCTGCACCCACAGCCAGGTCTAAGGATTCATCCAATTCTCCTTGAAAAAAAATCCATTGAGCATGCTTTCTGTGCAACTACAGAGCCAAAGAGTAATGTATATACCATCAAGCACTCCTACCATTTTATTTAGTTCATTTACACACGTCTATAGTACAGTATATTTAGAATGATAAAAAGCATGGCACATCTATTATGTGTCAAGCCATAAATAGTTGTTACTTACCTTGAGATGTTCGGCTTCGTGCAATAGATATAGAAAAGAGTCGTCCCAAAATAGAGGGGATATTTCAACTTGACGAAATTTTGTGTCTGTTGAATTAAGCTACAATACAGCTGCCTATATACCCTCCATGTGGGTCTCACTGTTGACAGTGTGGGTGTTTAATGATTCTCTGACAGCCAACCAGAGCTCACTGTTCCCTTATCCAACCAATCAGATTGTCTTCGGGCTTCTGGAAAATGATAAAGAGTGTGTCACACCAATGACGTCATTCTTCAATCACAAACTGCTCCATTCACAAAAATTCACCAGTGATCAGCAAAATTCAATATTGTTTGGAAAAAAAAATGTAAGTGAACTATTTAGAGAAAGTCTATGATCTGTTTTACCGTTTTGATAATTAGTGCCAACCTGATGCAAAACTGTTGGTTGTGATCTACCTATTTATCTACGTGTCTGTCTGTCTGTCTAGCATTGTGTCTTTACATCCTGTATGTGATATGGCGCTATTACACATATAGATTTTGCATGATACTTCATTTTCTTTTTTTTTTTTTTAATTATGATAACTGTTCAGAAAACCTTGAGTAAAGCATATGCACCAAACTGTTATGGCTACATACTTAAAGAGCAGAGAGGAAAAGGCACAAGGCTTATGTGTGACATTTTCATGAATCCATTTCAAATTACGTGCAAGACAAATGCTGATGGTGGAAAACAAACTCAAATACCCTTTCACTGTGTATCCTGTAATAATGTGTGAGATCAATTGCAACATTGCTCTTGTCCTTATTTGGGTTTCCATGATGATGTGACCCTTTGTCAGAATCAAAGAGGTTAAGACCATAACAAGCCTGCTATCTTAGCCTGCCAATTACACAGCTCTTTGTCTTGAGGCATCATCTGACTCCTCTTCTTTATTGGCTGAGGCCTAATAAACCATTTCCACTAAGAGACAGTGTTTGCGTCACACAGGAACCCCATTAGTCTGGATGAGCCTTTTAGTGCTATCGAACCCAAAGCCTCGCCAGTGACGGAATCAGTAAATCTGGGCAACGTGACAGGACCAGGGACCCCTGCTACGGGCGCAAACTACACTTGCACGTGTGATGAACTCCTTTTGCCTAATGAAGGGTCATTTCCGCTAGAGGAACACTTTGCTGAGACTTACCATTGTCCATAGATCAGTGAGTAAGCAAACAAATTAAGCCAGCAAGTTTTCCTTTCCTGCGTGAAACTTTGGAGTCGATACTGTAACCTTTCAAATTTGGTCACGCTTTGACATCACTCACTCCACCCGGCCTTGTGCAAGTTATTTCAGAAGACAGATAATCATTTTGCTTCGAGGCAGATGATGTCCTTTTGGATTACGTTCATTCATGGGCGGCATTCGCCTTTGACACACTTCCTGAGTTAATTTGAGGAACGGTATCGCTAACAGCAGCTGTTATCATGGTGCAGGAGACGTCCGACAAAGCACTTTTGGACTGCACGCCTGTTTAAACACCTGCAGATGGAAGCGAACAGGGATTAAGTGTGATTTGTAATGACTCTGAGAGAAAAACTAAACACAATCCATAACCCTCTCTGAGACAAAGAGTAGCACTAAATGGTCAGCGAGGAGCCAGCACAGTTCATCCTTAGACATTAAGGAAATGAGATTTAATCACTGAGTGTTGCTCATCAATCAACCCACTTTAGTGAGTTAGAGTTCATCATAATCTCGTCTGTGTGCTTTACTGATCACACACAATCCTTTTATTTAGACTGCATTAACAACCAATGGCATCATCTGACTGGGATTGGATGGGTATGAGCGGGGCCCATTCAGAACTGCTTACTGCATGTGCAACACTACAGCAAAATGCACTATACAGGCAAAAGCTATTTCTGAATCACGGTGTCCTCCATTACTAATTTCCTTTTTGGCCTCTTCTTTTGCTAAAATCACAGCAAAGGATTTCTTTTCATAATGTGCCGTTGCTCCTCTGAGGTCTCACTTTCCTTTATTGATTAATCTATGTTGACTGACTTCCCTCTGCTATAGCAAATCCATCATAAGATGTGTTTCTTATGGGAGGATGTATTGAATGTTCTAGATGTCCTCATTATATATCACAAACACTGCAGTCTTTGAACAGAATCCTCTGAGACTTGCTGGATTTATCTATCCATACTGATCCATACACATTTCTACTGAGAAAACCAGTATGATTTGTAACCCTGGACCACGAAACCAGTCTTAAGTCGCTGGGGTATATTTGTAGCAATAGCCAAAAATATATTGTATGGGTCAAAATTATAGATTTTTCTTTTATGCCAAAAATCATTAGGATATTAAGTAAAGATCATGTTCCATGAAGATATTTTGCAAATTTCCTCCTGTAAATATATTAAAACTTAATTTTTGATTAGTAATATGCATTGCTAAGGACTTCATTTGGACAACTTTAAAGGCGATTTTCTCAATATTTAGATTTTTTTGTACCCTATTCCAGATTTTCAAATAGTTGTATCTCGGCCAAATATTGTCCTATCATAACAAACCATACATCAATGGAAAGCTTATTTATTCAGCTTTCAGATGAAATTGGTCCTGGGTCACATTTATGATCGAATGAATATGTGATTGATTACTATAGTTAACAGTGTTATACTTCATTCACACATCCTTTAAAAGTATAAAAACATGCAGAGGTTGGTTTGATTTCTGTTATGTACATTCTGTTATGTAAGACATTTGCTTTGTTTTTCCTTTTCAAACCTATTACGTTCTCAAGGCAGTATTTCCCACAATACACAGTTTATAAATATCAGCTCATGCAATTTTTATAGGTTGCAATTAAGATAAAAGGTTTATGCCACTCTGAAGGCACTACTCCCTGTTTTCTGAGGTGCTGTTCATTGGTAACATTTATTTATTTGTTTGTTTGTTGCTTTTTTTAATTGTTGGTTGGATTAATATAAAAACAATTTCCTAATTAAATATGAGTAATACATTACAATATTTATGATGAACTACTGAGTTTTAAATATTAATGATTCTGCAGTGCCTAGCACTTGATAATATCATCAAACCCTTTATATGCTTATAAATGCTTACATACATTATACATGGAGCAGAAGCATAATGCTTTTGTTAAAGTAATTAAATACACCCACATCACAGTAGGTTATAAATAAAGCTGAGAAATGTGCTGAGAATGTGCAGGCCACTGCTTGGTTAAAATAGCCACAAAAAAAAAAACGCTGACATAACTGGAGAGGGAAGTTTCAAGCCATGAGGTCAAAGTTTGTAGCACAAATTTTACAGTGCAAACGTGTCAGACCACAAAACTGGCTTTACTCAGTTTACTCTTAAAGCCTGTTTCTCTCACTTGTCATGAAAATGAACTGCCTGGATGTTCTGGCCCGGGCAGTCCTTTTTAAACTTAATTTTAAATTTACCATTATCGTAAATCTTTAACTCTCTGTTGAATGTTGAAGTCTTCGGAACTTAAAGGGGTCATATGATGCTGCTAAAAATAACATTATTTGGTGTATTTGGTGTAATGAAATGTGTTTATGCGGTTTAAGGTTAAAAAACACATTATTTTCCACATACTGTACATTATT
>NW_015546105.1:810055-814052 GCF_001515605.1 Sinocyclocheilus anshuiensis | reverse complement strand
ATCTTCTTTATGCACCAAGAGCTTGTAACACTCCAAAGAGAAAGGAAAAATTAAAATCGTATCATATGACCCCTTTAAGCCAAACTCGCATTATGTATGGTAACTTAAAGGTGGGGTAAGCGACAAATCCCCTACAGAAAACTGCTGCACACGCCCCTTACTGCTGATTGGCTACACGTTTGTTTTGCTATTCGGCCCGAATCAGTTTTCTAAAGCGTTTTTGAAAAATCGCTTACCCCACTTTTAAGTAACTCAATTCAAAGGAACGATGTTTCGTTCGTGAACAAATTATTAGTGTTTTTAAATAAATCATTCATATTCGCTTCCATACACTCATATTTTTCGTTCACTTAAAATCTCTGCCTTTTGAAGCACGTGACTGATTCCATGTCTTAAATGTGTAATTTATGGTTTTGTGTGATGTGTCAAAGTATTAGCAAAGACTGACTGTAGCAAGAGCAAATAGCATTTGAGTACTGCTGTGAAGGAGCATCTCATTGGTTGGAATACTGAACAGATATGCCTACTTCAATGAACGAGTCGATCTTTTAAAGTCTGAACGAGACTTGGAGCGGAACTGGAGATGTTCATGAATGGAATTAAATACTGGGACATTTTGAACTGAATAACTGTTTTGTTGGGGAACGAAGATCTGTTTACCGACTGAACGAGAGGGGCATGCGTTTTGTTCAGTTCGGCAAGAAACGTTTCGGCGGAATTATGAATGTGTAAAAATAACATGCTTAACAAAACTAAAGGACATTGTGTAACTTCTTAATTTACTGTAGGCAAATATTGTGTTTATTGCTACAACAATAAAATAAAATACAGTTTGACAAAATGTAAGAAAAGTAAGTTCTACTGTGTTGCAATTCGTGGGGAAACCGCTTATGATGCTTTTTCTGGAGTTTTTAACTAAATCTGTAACCAGTAAAGTTTCTATGTCGAGTGTTGTTTGATGAATCGGTTCAGAAAACGATTCACTCATTAGGCTACATGCACTCTCGCTTGTCCCCACCTAGTGGAGCAACGATGTAACCACAGAGATGGGCACTGAATGAATTAGTGAACGAGTATTTGTGAACAAATTCCACTGCAAGTCCTTTTTTGATTTGTATGGGTGGGCGTGGCCACATACATGTTGCAAGTTACAAAGAAGAGCCCGCTTGGAAACGTAGCTGTGGCCGTCTGCCCTAATGAAAAGAAATATGTCTGAATTCTCGCGATCAATAGTTCTGACCACCGTTTAATCAAACACAATGCAAATGAATCCAAGCGCTCTTTCCGCCAGCCCATTTTATCCTTTTAAGAGGCGGGGGATATAGAGCAACATGTGCAAAATGATCTCATAATAGGCTACACTGTCTGACAGAGAACGGAGCGCTAGAAACTTTTCAGAAAGCACAGATTATCCCAGTGTTTGCATCTAAAATGGTATCGATTAAACGGTTGATATCTCTGTTCTCTGTGTCTTGGGAGCAAACGCTCATATGTTTGGGCAGTTTGGTCATTACACTCTTCATTTTGCTGGTAATTCGCCAGCTCGTAAAACAGCGGAGACCCCGAGGGTTTCCCCCAGGACCGACACCTTTACCCATAATAGGGAATATTCTGTCCCTGGCCACAGAGCCTCACGTCTACATGAAGAGGCAGAGTGATATCCACGGACAGGTACGCATGACACTTCACTCTCAGTCCTCACTTTTATTTACTTGCACAATCACATAATATACAGTAGACTTGTCCAGTTTTCGGCATTTAACGTTACTTTTGTTTTGGTTTTGCTGTTTAAAAAGTTAATTTAAGCCAACACATGATAATTAGTAGGTTATGTATAATAGCTGATCGCATCTCACTCTCACGGGTGCACTGCTGAGCGGACTGAGGAGCAAGGAACGGAGAGAGACGAGGAGTACAGCAATCCAAATGTGTTTAATTCTTACAAAGGAACACGGAACACTCACGCAATACATGTAGACATAGACATGACCTGAACAATACCGGACGCTGAACTCAAGACAGGGAACACTATTTAAACACTTGACAGGATGAGGAGGGGACGAGACACACCTGGGATCAATAGACAACTGCTGAGCGGACTGAGGAGCAAGGAACGGAGAGAGACGAGGAGTACATCAATCCAAATGGGTTTAATTAACACAAAGGAATACCGAACACTCACGCTGTTAGACATGAAGACATGAACAATACCGGACCCTGAACTAACACACAGGGAACACTATTTAAACACATGACAGGATGAGGAGAGGACGAGACACACCTGGGATCAATAGACATAAAACAGGGAACACCTGGAATCAAATCAACCTAATCAGGAAAGGAGCAGGAAACTAACCAAATATGGGCATAGGAAGGCACATGGGGAGCAAGACACACACAAAACATGGAACAAAGTCTGACACTCACATCCTGTCTTGTAATGAATGAAGCTGTCCATAATGGAATCGTCCCTTGGTGCGACTTTAAATTAGTTTTTAATTTCTGACGCGCTGCAGAGTTGCTCCAACCCTTTATTGCTACTATGCTATCAACTGTAGTCGTTATTGTTTAACCTCCTGAGACCCTTTTCCTCATATGAATACATTATATTTTAGTGAATTTCTAGCCGCAGATTGTGCCGGTTCAATATCAGTATATCATCCAGGTTCGTTCTCTTCCAGTGTATATGTGTGCGGTTCATAATTTTAATTGAATTATACACTGGGAAGCCAGCATTACATCAGCACGAAGATAAAATATGAGCACTTCACCTCATATTTCCTTGGCTGGCGATGGATAGTTTAGACACCCTGCAGAAGAACTGACTTAAATGCTTTATGCTCATGTGGAAAGAAGGGGACATTGTGTTCTTGATGTTTTTAACCTCCATGTTAGACACAGGAAGAGATCATGATTGAAGAACTGCCTGAGACGGAGTGCTGGACTAATAAGATTACATCATCTGGGGCTGGTTTTAGATGAGTGACTGTTTAGTTGTGTCCTAACAAGCACTTGGCCTCAGGCTTTTTCAGGTGAGGAGGAAGGTACACTGGGTATTTCTACACTGCTATGAAACTGTCATCCTGGGTCACTGCATCAGACATCGCTTTACCATATGATTGATCATTTTGAAGGTGAACATGACAGGTTACTAGCTGACTATGAATACAGTTTCAGATTGCTCTATACAGGCAAGGCTATACTTTATTCTTTACAAATATGCACCATGGTAACCATCGAAATACCATAGTAGCTTTCATAATTTTTCTGACATTTCGTTACCTAGCAATAGCTGTGGTAACTATGATATTTCACCACAAACTATGGTTACCCTACATTTCTGAAAAGGTTAATACTGAGTTTGAAATATGCTTAGAAGATTTTAGATTGTTTCCTGTCATTTTAATGGTTAATGATAGTATCTGGCAGCCCACATTTGAACTAATAATAATAACAATGTCTCAGCTATAGCTGGCTAACAATAATATTTAGTTTGAAAATATTTACACTAACCTCCTGACACCCTGCATCCTCATATGAGGACATTATATTTTAGTGAATTTCTCTGAGACTATACATGCCACAGTCTGGATGTCCTGTACAGAGCACATTCAGAGATATTAAATGTTTCACTATGACCACTCTCTCTCCTTGGTCTTCAAAAATGTCTGATATTAATTTAGTGACACTCTTATGGAAATATGATAATATTTTGTAATCATTTAAATCTGACTAATTTTTAAACTGTGTCATAAATCAACATCTCAGGAAAATGTTATGGGGTTTCAAATCAAAATATGTTTGATATGATGGTTAAATAACTTCTTACCGTTGTAATATTTATACCGAAATAATACTTTGTTTCATATGTAGTTGTAGCAATATGAACATTGAATAATAATAATAATAATGTACTTATCATCAGTGTTGGGGAAAGTTACTTTTAAAAGTAATGCATTACAATATTGCGTTACTCCATAAAATAGTAACTAATTAC
>NW_015546105.1:794526-808667 GCF_001515605.1 Sinocyclocheilus anshuiensis | reverse complement strand
TGGACAGGGCTTGCTTGTTTGTTTTTAAAATAAAAAAGATTTATTTTTGGCAAATATAAAAGCCTTTTCACACCAAAAGTGAAATGAATAAGCCTCAGGCTGAAGAGAAAGTAAATTTACGTCCACACAGTAGAATGCAGAAGAAATTTCAACACACTTCAGAAATAAAAAAAGGCACTTATCTAAAGTAATTTTTGCTTATTAGTACGGTTGAACTGGATCATCGAAGGTCAGAAGCAAAGACATTGGTTAATAGAATGGGATTAAATACATAAAGGATATTTGTATTGTTTAACATTTAATTATTGCAGGTTTGCGTCATATTCTGAGTTGCATTATTTTTATTAATTTTGAGGAAAACTGAATCTGTTTTTTTTTTTGTTGTTGTTGTGAGTGAGATGAATTAATGCATATTCATATTTATTTTAGAACTACAGAAACATCTGATTTCTCGCAACATGGTGACAGGAGATCACTTACTTATTTGAAAAAGTAACTCAGATATTCTCTTGTAAATTAAAAAGTAATGCGTTACTTTACTAGTTACTTGAAAAAAGTAATCTGATTACGTAACTCGCGTTACTTGTAATGCGTTACCCCCAACACTGCTTATTTTCATCGTAAACATACGATGCAAGCACTATTAAATTAATAATTTAAATGTTAGTATATAGTAGTTAAAGACACTTAATATAAAGTAAATTATTAATAATATTAATAGGCTATAATTATTTATTATATTTTCATTAAAACAATCCGACAGTTATTCACTCATTTTAGTGCTGAGGTCAAATCGAGCTCACAGCTGATTGGTCCGTGATAGTGAATCGCAGTTCTCTTCGCGAGAAGTGTAGCTGAGGTGTTCGAAAAGAACAAAGGAGTATTGCATATGCCGTTGCATTTTTGGCAGAGCGCCGCAGCACTCAGTTTTGCAGAATGGCAGAGACATGCTGAGTCAGCATGCCCAATTCATTTCCTCACTGTAACCATGAGGGTGGAAGTAGTCTTCTAATTATACTCCGTTCATTAGTAGAAATGTTTGGCAGGGGAGTGGATTAATGATGAATACTGCTATTTTATTATCCAGATTTTCAGTCTAGACCTGGGAGGAGTCTCGACTGTTATACTAAATGGTTATGATGCCATTAAAGAGTGCCTGTATCACCAAAGTGAGGTTTTCGCAGACCGTCCATCCCTCCCTTTATTTCAGAAGATGACAAAAATGGGAGGTAAGTGGTTCCTTATAGAATATTTTATTTTAGAATGATTTCCCAGAATAGATCACTGCAGAATGAACTAGAGTAAAGGAATAGTTCACCCAAATATGAAAGTTCTGACATTATTTATTCCCCCTCATATCCTTCTAAACCTGTATGCTGTTATTGTTTCAATGGAATAATAAAAAAAGAAAGGAAAAGGAAAAAGAAAACAATACTATAAATGTCCATAAATAGTTATATAGTCCATTTAACTTATGCACTGTATTCCGAGTCTTCCGGAGCCACAGGATATGTTTGTGTGAAAAACAGAAAGAAATAACTCATTATTCACTGATAATGATAACAAAATGCAGCAGTTGAAGTTAAGCAGTGAATTCATTTTGATCTTTGCAGCACAAAACATTATATATGTACTGTGAGTTTTTTCTTTTTTTGAGCTTATAACAGTCATGGCTACTATTAAATTTTGTCTGGGAAAAATATTTTTAATTTTTAGTGTACTATGCCTTTAACCACCTGGGTGATTCAGAGAAAAGCCTCTGGTATGGTACTGTATGTCAGAGTTGGGGCAACAACTAGAGAAGAGCGGACAGTCACACATGAGGTTATCACATTATCAGTATCGCAATTCTTGTAATCTGTGTTTAACCCATGAGACTAGTTCTGTTTGACTGATAATCTCTGGTTAAACATACAAAAAAAGTTTATCATTAGATAAACTTTCTTTGTTTCCATATTTAAACCGACCTCTCTCAGCATTTTTTATTCTCTGTCTAGGCCTTCTGAACTGCAAATACGGTCAAAGCTGGATTGAACACAATAAACTGGCTGTGAACTGCTTCCGCTATTTTGGCAGTGGTCAGCGGATGTTTGAGAAGATTTCTGAGGAGTGCCTGTTTTTCCTCGATGCTATTGACCAGCATCAGGGGAAGCCCTTTAACCCTAAGCATCTTGTGACCAATGCCGTGTCCAACATCACCAACCTCATTATCTTTGGGCAACGTTTCACCTACGACGACAGCGATTTTCAGCACATGATTGAGATCTTCAGTGAGAATGTGGAGCTGGCAGCCAGTGGCTGGGCTTTCCTATACAACGCCTTCCCCTGGATGGAGTACGTGCCCTTCGGGAAGCACCAAAAGCTCTTCCGCAATGCCAACGAGGTCTACGACTTCCTTCTGCAAATCATAAAGCGCTTCTCACAAGATAGGGTACCCCAGTCGCCCCAACATTACATTGATGCCTACTTGGACGAAATGGAGCAGAGCGCCACCGATAAAGCTACATCTTTCTCTCAAGATAATCTCATTTTCTCAGTTGGAGAACTCATCATTGCAGGCACAGAGACTACCACAAATTGTCTGCGCTGGGCTATGCTCTACATAACTCTGTATCCCAGGATACAAGGTTGGTGCCCACAGAGCAATGGCTATTTTTTCTAATTTACAACATTTTTAATGTCGTTGCACTAATCACGTTATGTTTCTTTCCGTGCAGAAAAGGTCCAAATGGAGATCGATTGCATCCTGAATGGCAGACCATCTGCTCTTGAAGACAAGCAGGGGATGCCGTATGTGGAGGCAGTGCTGCATGAAGTCCTGCGCCTTTGCAATGTTGTCCCACTGGGCATCTTCCGCGCTACGTCTCAAGATGCGGTGGTGCGTGGCTACACTATCCCCAAGGGCACCATGGTCATCACTAACTTGTACTCAGTGCACTTTGATGAGAAGTACTGGAGCAACCCATCCATCTTCTGGCCAGAGCGGTTCCTTGGCTGTAATGGCAAATTTGTCCGGCATGAAGCATTTCTTCCTTTCTCAATAGGTAAACAGCAAATATTTGGGAAATCAGTACATCTAAAAGCTTTTCGTTGTTCAGATGTATGTGATTTCTATATGTTTGTCTTTAGGTAAGCGCCACTGTCTGGGAGAGCAGTTGGCTCGGCTGGAGATGTTCTTGTTCTTCACCACATTGCTCCAGAGGTTCCATCTTCAGTTCCCCGAAGGCTTTATTCCAAGTCTCTCTCCGAAACTAGGCATGACCCTTCAGCCTCGGCCGTACTCCATATGTGCCATCAGGAGACAGCAGTAAAAAATGCCCCTTGAGCTCTGGAACACGTGCACTCACCTCCTGCTAAGAAACGCAAACGAGAGCAGAGCAGTTCCCCGTCTTAAATTCCATCAGGTTTTCAGCGGGGAATACTGACCTCTGATATTGACTTGTTAAATTCTCAGAACGTGTCCTCCATAGTTTCACAGAACCCAGCCTGAGAGTGATAAGAGTACTGTTACAGAACACATGCTCTGGAGAGCAAAGAATGAGCATGTGTTACCAAACGAGAACGTACATGAGGGTATCAAGATAAATGTAGCATGTATCTTTCATAACTTGAACCAAAAAGTGTACGGTGTAGCAAATCTGAACGTTGTGCTTGTCAATATGAGAACAGCTATTGTGTCAATGATTGACAGGGTTTATCTCTATAACGGTTTGGAGGTCTGCCTTTTCCAGCATTCCTTGTATTCCCCCAGTTCTGGAGTCGGGCAAGTGAGAGGCAAACTGCTGCCTTTCCCAGAAAGTTTTGGAAATGCTTCATGACTCCCGTTGGTTTAATGCCATGTATCAGTTCTGCAAGAATAACGGCCCTGTCCCTACTTTATCTCAGTGGAAAGAGATTATCAAGAAACTTGAGCTGCAATATTTCGTGAAAAGCTGGACTCCAATATACACTTTATAGCACAATATTATTTGTACTTTCTTTTTAACAAGTTTTTTGCATGTTATGATTTAAAAAAAAAACTGACAAAATAAGCCTTTTTTTAATGCAAGCTGTGTTTAATACTGACCTCGCTTTCAACTGTGCTGGAATTTTCTGAAGCCAATTATACACCACATAAACCAAGCTGGAAAAGGAGCATATAGATAGAAACTTTAATATTTCCTGTGACTGATTGACTCATGTAATTCTATGATTTGGTCTGGCACATATCAGAAATGAATGGATTTCAATGACAAAGTGTTTGTTAATTGTGAACCTATGTAATATGTTGCTCTTTTTTAGTACATATATCTTATTTTCCTTCTGTTCTCACTGTAAAAAAACATTTACAGGTCAAAAAACAAAATTCAATTAAAAACGGAGTGACAGGTAGGGGCATTGTTGCTTTGGGTAAGCTGTCACAGAGATGCTGTCATCTGAAGAGATAAGGCTGGCCTTTCATACGACCTACACTTGGGGACTCATCATCTGCTGACTGTCATCTTACAGGCAGTTCCTCCCAGGAGAACACTTTGGCTTTCATCTGAGTACGAAGAAAAATAAGCAGCAACATGCAGCTCGATGATGCTCAGTAGCACACATTTAGATGATGTCAAAAATGTTGTCACATGGAGATAATAGCAAAGGGTGAAGACGTTCTACTTCTCTTAATAGGTGAAAGGTCATGTTCAATGCATGTGCATTCAGTGTGGTGGTGTGATTAAAACTACATATGTACCTGGATAATGTGGTTTGCACAAGTATTATGATTCTATTATTCCTCTTTGATCCCTAGCTGGCGCTTGGTTTGCATCGTTTCCTCAGACCGTACGCTGCTGTGGGTGCTAATGGTTGCTGGATTTCTTGATTCTACTATTAACAAGACCAGGGGCTTTCAAAGAGTTCGATGACAAGGACTCCCAAATATTTTGATCCCCTTGGGACCCCCTTCCAGAAATGTTAATCTATACAAAAAAAACCCTCTGTAAAAATTGTTTCCAAAATTAAATAACTGGTTTCTCTATTGTCATTTTACTGAAAGTAAATTGTTGAAATAGAAGTATTTTGAATGTATTGACAAGAGATACTCATTTTTTATAAATAAATATTTAATATGCTGTATACTTAAAAATTAAAAGCTTTCCTGATAAGTAGACAGAGTATCTTTTATTAAAGTCTTTTATGAAGTATCTTTTATTAATTTAAGTTTGTAGAAATTTAAGTTTAAAGTTTGTTGTTCCCATCATGCACTGGGGCATGAATAATTAATAAGGTTAAAATTTTCACTGTTTTCGAGTTCTATTTACACTGTTTTATGGTTGCTTTTGTTATGTTTAGTAACTTGGTGTTCTGGGACCTCTTGAGTTTTCTACTCAAAATGACCCATTCATACTCAAACACTATCCATTGATTGTTAGCGTCATTGTGTATTGGGAACCAAACATTGAGGCCTCTGTGTTCATTTGGGTAATAACTATATTGAGTAGACATATCTTAAAAAGGATAACAAGCTGTCTACTTGCTTATTTACATGTTTGTAAGTAAACCACATGCTTTGATAGCATGTTTTTTTCAGTGCACGTTTACAAAACGTTAAATGTACTTGAGTATTGCAGAGAAAACATAATAATTAAGTAGAAATTAAACTCTAACTGGCCACATTAAATTGACTTATTTCCTTTGCTAATTTTACTTAACTTAAGTAGATTTTACTTAATTCCATACTTAAATTTTACTTAAAAAATATGTGCAAAAACTTGCAAAATACATTTTTTTTTTCAGTGTAGTTTTGTGGGGGAAGAAAATATAAATTACATATACATAGTCAAATTCAAAAGTTTGGGGTCAGTACATTTTTAAAGAAATTAAAAGAACACTCCACTTTTTTTGAAAATAGGCTCATTTTCCAACTCCCCTAGAGTTAAACAGTTGAGTTTTACCGTTTTCGAATCCATTCAGCCGATCTCCGGGTCTGGCGGTAGCACTTTTAGCTGCAGCTTAGCATAGATCATTGAATCTGATTAGACCGTTAGCATCTCGCTCAAAAATGACCAAAGAGTTTCGATATTTTTCCTATTTAAAACTTGACACTTCTGTAGTTACATCGTGTAACTAAGACCAACGGAAAATAAAAAGTAGCAATTTTCTAGGCCGATATGACTAGGAACTATACTCTCAATCGGGTGTAATAATCAAGGAACTTTGCTGCCGTACATACTAGCCATATCGGCCTAGAAAATCGCAACTTTTCTTTTTCCGTCGGTCTTAGTACACAATGTAACTACAGAAGAGTCAAGTTTTAAATAGGAAAAATATCGAAACTCTTTGGTCATTTTTGAGCGAAATGCTAACGGTCTAATCAGATTCAATGATCTATGCTAAGCTGCAGCTAAAAGTGCTACCGCCAGACCCGGAGATCGGCTGAATGGATTCGAAAACGGTAAAACTCAACTGTTTAACTCTAGGGGAGTTGGAAAATGAGCCTATTTTCAAAAAAAGTGGAGTGTTCCTTTAATACAGCAAGGATTAAATTGATCAAAAGTGACTGTAAAGATATTTATAGTGTTTTTTTTTTAATAACGTTCATAAATAAATTCTATTCTATTGAACTCCCTATTCATCAAAGGATCCTGCCAAAAAAAAAAGCTTCATGGTTTCAACAAAAATATTAAGCAGCACAACTGTTTTGCACTGTGATAAAAAGAAATGTCTTGAGCGCCAAATCAGCATATTAGAATGATTTCTGTTGGATCATGTGACACTGAAGACTGGAGTAATGGCTGTTGAAAAACAGTTAATAAAGTGAATTTACAATAGATCACAATGTTACTGTTTGTTTCTGTATTTTTGGTCATTGATGGAGCCTTGGTGAACAAAAACATGCAGGTTTTTTCTTATTGTTTAAAACCTATAGTGCTGTCAATACATTTCTTTAATATATTAAGTGCAAACATTGACTTTGATGACCCTAAAATAAATTTCTCATAAAAAACTCCCTCTTCAGACACTAGTGTTTGAAAACCCCTGACTTAGAACAAGCAAGTACACATCCACTCCCATGCAAAACACAAAACACAAAACACAAAAAATGACACAGACAGACAAGTCAATTGAGAGAGAGAGTGAAACTATTGTTCAGGGATGGTGCTTTTATGACAGTTATAAATAATAGCAAAGAAGTCCATTTCCCCCCACAACCCTGAAAAGGCTGAATGGTTACATCAGACATTGCTATCTAAATGCTACATAAAAAGTGAACGCCATCATGAAGGTACTGATGACAGGAACATTGGAGGTTACTGTGGTGCCACCAACCCCCAAAAGTGAGATACCACAGTCAAGCAAGTGATCAGCACGAGGGAATGGGGTGCTGTGATGCTCTGATCCGCAGTCACCCTGCTTGGCATCCTGAATGATGTTCAGAGTGCGTGGGTTTGAGCCCATCCAGGGTGAGCTCAGTGAAGTGGATGGGGAGGGGGGACGAACTGAGCCACACTGGGGTCCCGGATCCAAGAAATGATGAACACACAGTCGGGACAGAAAAGAGAGAGAGAGAGAGAGAGAGAGAGAGAGAGAGAGAGAGAGAGAGAGAGAAGCACCACAAGCTGCTTTGGGTTCGCAAAAGCCCCCAACACAGAACACACCCTGAGCATAGACCAAAAAGTGACTAATGAACAAACCCACAAAGAGAGAAAGAGACAGGGAGGCATTCGGCATCACCGCCAGCTTTAGAAATAAGGGGCTTTCGGTAAAGAGTGGTTATGAGCAGGAACAAAAGACAGTGCACCCAAAAAAAAACAACTAACAAATTGAAAAACACAACACCCAAACATCCACATCTGTAAATAGCATTAGATTTAAAAAAATAAAAAAATAAAAAAAACTCCTGAAACAAGATGATAATTACATGGTCTCAATGTACAATATATGTCAGCTGTATGTAGAAAACAGATGCATTGTTGATTAATTAAAAAATATATAATATTATATATATATTTATATATGCAAGTATTCTTTCTATGCAGAGGTTAAACACTTGTTTGGTAGTAAAATGTGCACATTTACATTTTTTTTTACTCTTAAATATACTAGTTTGATTTACATTGCCTACTTGAGAACTTTCCTCTACAGAGACAAAATGAGTTTTTGTTGAGGTGAAGCAGACCGAGAGAGAAAGAGACCCGGGTTCATCTCCACCTCCCCGTCCTCCCCTCATTATTCTAGTGGAATGCCTAGAGTTCTTGCTTCAGACAAAAAAAAACTATTAGTATTAAACCTGCCTTATGGTGAAGAATAAGAAAATGCGAAGGAAAATAAAAGTACAGCTTTCAAGGTGAAACCCTGGATTACTTGAAAATTATCTGGCCAGATTTTGCGTTTGGCAATCATTTAAGCACAAGCATGTTCAAATAATGCCAAACGTGAAGTTGCCCCAAAGCAATGTTTTGTCTATGACATGCATGCTAACTCAAACATTTAGTTTTCAGTAACATCCCTGGGTCCCAATTCTTATCAGGGGGTCTTTGAAAAAAATAAGCATGGATATACCAGTCTGGAGCAGCTGATAAGAACTGGAGTTAATATCTAGGACACTGCACTTTAGGGGAGCATCTCTTTTTGTTAGCGACTTTCAAGTTATTCATACAAAAAATAGAAACTTTTTTTCTGTCCCACCTCTGAAAAGAACGTTCGACATGCAAGTTGAAACTGCAGACTTAAATTTTCGCAAAAAACAAGGATCGAAAAAAAGAAAAACAATCTTACAAACAACAAAGGCAAACAAAAAACTGCAAGAAGGTGGTCAACATGAATAAAAAAAGCATCCAAAACGATGCAGAAGTCAGGTCATTTTTCAATCAAAATGTCAGCATTTCCACTTGTCCTAATGACTCTGTTTAGTAATACAGTGTTTTATGTCGCCAGCATGAATTGGGGACTGCACATACAGTGCAGCGTGCATAGCCCATTTTCTGGACCACAAGAAAAATAAAAACAAACAATATTTTATATATATATATTTTTTTTTTTAAAGTTCAGACAGGCACATTTTGACACTGAGCCTGAAACGGCTTCAGTCGTAGTCTTTCTATGTTTTTGAACTGTTCGCTTTGGTAACGGGTGTCAATTGCGTCATTGTCTTTTTTGTGTCCTTTTGGACTTAAGTACCTACGGGAGAGTTAAGAGCTCTACGTTCAAGGCAGCATCACAGCCAGAGAACCATGGATGGCACGATTCTCCCTTGCCTGTGTTCTTGTTTTAATCTCACAACACGGTTCTGCATCTTCAAAGCTCCGTTCGCTCTCTGCTGCTTCTCCATGGGGTGAAAGTGCATAGAAGTGGGGTTCCCACCAAAGGGTCCTCTCACAGTAGTAAGGCCTTTTTCAACACAATGTGAACTGCATTAGCTTCAGAGTGTCGGCACAGTGACAAATTTCAGCGCGGGGAGATCCGCTAGGGTCTTCCTCTAGGTGTCAATGTGTGTGTTTGTGTAGGTGAAGGAGAGGGAGGGGTCATTCACCTCTGTTTAAGCCCTTCAGTGAGCTTCATTTCTTGATCTTCTCCTCTTGCTACTGCCGTTCCTCCTCCTCGGCCTCCTCTTGAATGACCTGGATGTCATCGGAGGAGGAGGTGGACGGAGGAAGGCTGGGGCTCTCGGATTGCTGCTGCTGCTGAGTCTCCAGCTCTTTGGCCTTCTCCTCTTCTTCGATGGTCTTCTTCCACACCTTGTGGTTCTCTGTTAAGTGCTGCATGATGCTGCAGAATAGCCGACGTTGACCCTTCCTCCTCTCTGTAAGGAAAACTACTCGATTAGTGTGTGCGACACCTAACGTACGGTAAGTACTAAATAAAAATCTCCCTTTTTACGGATTCTGAAACTTATGAGCACAACTGTATATTCATACTTGGTTCAAGATCCTCGTCCAGCTCCTCATCTTCCGTTTCAAAGTCTTCCGTCTCTTCTTCATCGTCTGATCCCTCCTCATCAATCCAGTATCCTGGCAGCAGGCCGGCAGCATCATAGGAGTTACAAAGAGGCCCGACAATGTGTGTGATAAAAGACTCCTGCAGCTTTGCTAACTGTGGTGCTGAGCGATCCATGAAAGGACTGATGGGTAATCCTAGAGTGGCTTCTTCATCACCCTATGAAGGCAGAAATGCAAAAATGCACAAATGTTGATCTCATTTGTGTACGTGTATGTTGTGTGCGTATTGTGAAGTGAATAGGACATACCTGCTCATAAAACTCATTTACGATACCCTCTGTCCATTTGAGGTGAAGGCTGCGGTCTTTGGCTGGCCCATTAATATCTGCCAGCTTAATGCACACTTGGCACACTAACAACCTGTCATTTTCATTAGTCCAGTCGATGCCTGGACTATTCACATCATTAACCTGTAAAAAAAAAAAAAAAAGATCAATCAGAGGATTAACAGCAGTAGGTAGAGAAAATAAGTGTTGAATTTATAAAAATTACCCCATTCAAAAGTTTACATAAGGTGCACTAAAAAATATTGGAAAAATGTTTTCACCAGTGTCAATCAGCAATAAGGGGCATGTCTAGTAATGATAGGAAGAAGAGAGCGCTCAGGTAGTCCACAGGACGGATATTAGCAGATCTACTATAGATAGCCATAGATGGCAGATAAAAAAAAAGAGGAAAATTTCAGAGGAACAAAACGATCAGGCAAGAGATAGGACCCGCGTAAATTTTGGAGCAGCTTTCCCACGGTGGAGAGAACTCAAGGAGCGGGAAGGCCTGGAATCAGACGCCGAGGTTGCTTTGTATCTTCTTGATAGGGGAGTTACGCTGATTTTGCTTTTTCACACAACTTTTCTGTGTTGGCTTTTGCTTGAATATGCTGTGGCCGGCAGGCATAGCAGATTCCGCCATCGTTGCTGCCAGGGTTGTGAACGTACGTGTGGGGCGGAGTTTTTTGTTGTTGTTGTTTTGTTTGTTTTGTGAAAGTTGTAAGCGAGTTCATTGTCCTGAACAGTTAAACTGCCTGCTGTTCTTCAGAAAAATTCTCCACAAATTCGCAGTGTTTTTGTGTATTTGTACATTTGTACAGCATTTTTGTTTACTCTTTCCAACAATGACTGTTTGATTTTGAGATCCATCTGTTCACACTGAGGACAACTGAGGGACTCATATGCAACTATTACAAAAGGTTCAAATGCTCACTGATGATCCAGAAGGAAAAACAATGCATTAAGAGCCAGGGGTGTAAACTTTTGTACAGAATGATGATGTGCACATTTTTCTTATTTCTTTTCATTTCGTACTGCACTTCAGAGCCTACAGAAGATACTTAATGTTTCCCAGAAGACAAAATAAGTTAAATTTACCTGATCTTCAAATTCAAAAAAGTTTTCACTTAATGTATCGTGTTTCGTTCTGGAGCATCAGTAAGCGTTTGAACATTCTGTAATAGTTGTGTATGAGTCCCTCAGTTGTCCTCAGTGTGAAACGATGGATCTCAAAATCATACAGTCATAGTTGGAAAGGGTTCAAAAACGCAAAAGATGCTGGAAAACCAAATAATTTTTGGGACCTGAAAGATTTTTCTGAAGAAGAGCAGGCAGTTTAACTGTCCAGTACAAACAAGGGAGTTATGAACAATTATCACAAAACAAACAAAAAAACAACAGTTGTGGATCATCCAGGTAACAACACAGTATTAAGAATCAAGTGTATGTAAACTTTTGAACAGGGTCATTTTTATAAATTCAACTATTATTTTCTCTTGTGGACTATATGTAAACGTCTTTTATGTGAAATATCTGATTCAGGTCAGTACTAAATAAAAAATAACATGCATTCTTTGGTGAGTATTTGAACCTTCTGTAATAGTTGCATATGAGTCCCTCAGTTGTCCTCAGTGTGAAACGATGGATCTCAAAATCATACAGTCATAGTTGGAAAGGGTTCAAAAACGCAAAAGATGCTGGAAAACCAAATAATTTTTGGGACCTGAAAGATTTTTCTGAAGAAGAGCAGGCAGTTTAACTGTCCAGTACAAACAAGGGAGTTATGAACAATTATCACAAAACAAACAAAAAAACAACAGTTGTGGATCATCCAGGTAACAACACAGTATTAAGAATCAAGTGTATATAAACTTTTGAATGGGGTAATTTTTATAAATTCAACCTCTTTTATGTGAAAGGTCAGTACTAAATAAAAAATAACATGCATTTTGTATGATCCCTCTTATTTTGGAAAAATAATTAACATTTTGCATAATTAACATATAATTACCATTATTTAGAATACATAAATACGTTTTTTAAATGTTTTTGAAAGAAGTCTCTTATGCTCACCAAGGTTGCGTTTATTTGATCAAAAATACATTGTGGAATATTATTACAATTTACAAATAATATTGTGAAATATTATTACAATTTAAAGAACTCTTTTCTATTTGAATATAAATTAAAATGTTATTTATTCCTGTGATGGCAAAGCTGAATTTTCAGAAGCCATTACTTCAGTCTTCAGTGTCACATGTTCATTCAGAAATGATTCTAATATACTGATTTGGTTCTCAAGAAAAATTTTGGTAGCACTTTATTTTACAGTACGTGTACTTCCCTGGTGTACTTTCCTGGTACATACATGGTAAATATCTTGTACCTACAAGCAAACGAGTGGTAGCACAAGGTACTTACCTGAAGTGTATGTACATGTAGAAACACGGCTGTACTTCACAATCGTACATGCATGGTAATTTGTTTGTACATCCAGACAAGTGTGGGTACTTACAGGTAGTGCCCGTACATGGTAACTAATTAGATACTTTACTGTACTTACTAATGTATATACATGGTAAATATGTAGTACTTAGGGACAAGTGGGTACAAACAGGCACGTCCTTACAGTATCCGTATATGGTAACTAATAAGACGCATTACTGTACATACTAATGATATGTACATGGTACATGTGTAGCACCTACGGAAAAATGTGGTATTATGTGTTAACAAACAAGACACATACTGTACTTGGTATATACGGTACGCTTGGTAAGTCCTAACCTTACCTAACAAAAAGAGGACTATTTTTTAATTGCTTGTGTAGGACTGTTAATGCTAAATTGCTCTCCACAACAGTGCTTACAAAGTTTGAAGAACTGGTAATTCCTGTGTAATGTTTGAGTAAAATGGTGCACTTTATTTTACAGTCCAATTTCCATATACTTCATATGTACGTACTGGTGTATGTACCTATTAGTTAATGTACAGAATAAGTTATGCGGTACTCAAGTTGGGGGGGTATAAACATGGACTAAGGTGGAAAGTAAACTGCAATGTCACCTACCATCAATTACTCGATAAGTACCTTGGTCTATGCTTATACCCCCCAACTTGAGTACCGCATAACTTATTCTGTACATTAACTAATAGGTACATAGTACATTAGTATGACTGTACGTAGTAAGTATATGTAAATAGGACTGTAAAATAAAGTGCACCATTTCATATAAACATTACACAGGAATTACCAGTTCTTCAAACTTTGTTAAACTTTACCATGTATAGACCATTAGTAAGTATAGTAATGTGTCTTATTAGTTACCATATACTGACACTACCTGATAGTGACCGTTATTACTCACACTTGTTGGTAAGTACTACATATTTAGTTACCACATAATACCACATTTTTCTGTAGGTGCTACACATTTACCATGTACATATCATTAGTATGTAAAGCAGGGCTGTACAGTACATATACTGTATGTCGCACGTGCTACGAAAAAACTGGTCTGTGCGATGAATACATTTTCCACTGTAGCACACGTGCGATACAGTTTTGCATGTTCATAACACAGCTGCTTAATAGTGTTAAGGGGGGGGGGCTTATCTGTATATACAAAATAATTACCATGCATGTACAACTGTTAAGTACAGCCGTGTTTCTTATTTGTTACCATGTACATACACTTCAGGTAAGTACCTTGTGTTACCACTCTTTTGCCTGTAGGTACAAGATATTTGCCATGTATGTACCAGGGAAGTACACGTACTGTAAAATAAAGTGCTACCAAAATTTCTTATTATCAATGTTAAGTTTCCGTTGCTTAATATTAAGATTTAAAGGGTTAGTTCACCCAAAAATGAAAATTAGACTGTGTTTTACTCACCCGCGGGACATCCTTGG
>NW_015546105.1:790602-794057 GCF_001515605.1 Sinocyclocheilus anshuiensis | reverse complement strand
AAGTAAGGAACCTTTGCTTCCTTTGCTCCTATAAACAAACTCGCGAGACTAGCATACCTCAGAGGCGCGTGCGCTGCGCATACGTGCTGCCTCATCCGCCGGAACTGCTTCAGTGTATGACAGTCAGCGGAAGTGAGAGAAAAGTGTTTATTACGTTTGAAATATGGATATTTTTCTTTTAAAAACAAATGGATTCACTACAGGGGGCCTTTATTCATCCCCCAGGGCCGTCTGCGGCACGTTTTATTTTAAATGCGCAAGCTTTATTTGACGACTTCAGGACTGTTCAACTGCAACACCCACTGACTGCAATGATAGAGCTTGGAATAGCCAGGACAATTTTTAATATAACTCCGACTGGATTCGTCTGAAAGAAGAAAGTCATATACACCTAGGATGCTTCGAGGGTGAGTAAATCAAAAGCTAATTTTAATTTTTGGGTGAACTAACCCTTTAAGAGTTGGTCCAATTGCATCAGCCACAACAAGCTATTGTGCTTGTTACTGATTATTGATATTGGTTATTGATATCATATCAATGCACCCCTACTACTGACCTTGGAATTAAACTCTGCTAGAAAGTCAAAGTGCTTCTTCAGGTCTGTTGCGAGAATGGCTTCGATGACTAGGAAGCGAAAGCGCTTAAACTCAACGTGGTCCAAACTGCATAGGAAGTTGAACTCCGGCTGGGAAAGAAACAGGCTCCAGGCAGAGGCTGCATGGTGGTTCTCCAAAACTGAACGGTCATTATACAGCACCGCCTGTGTGAGGGAAAGAAGGATGAAGAAAAGAAGAGAGAAACACGGTGTTCATGAGTCAAGAGGTTCCATGCTCTGATTACAAAAGCATATGCGCTTCTGATAAAATATGGGCTGGTTTCACTTCTTGACACAACAGTGTGAAAACTAGTTCAATAGCCAAAACTGTTAATGAGCTATTCAGAAACAAATAAACTGTACAAATTCAAAAGTTCTTCTAAACTACAATTTTAGGCATTGTTCACCACTTACCTGAGGAGCGTTAGTGGCTACAAGAAAGGCATTTGTGCGACCAGGGTGATCATAGTCATGCATAGCAGCTGCTACATATAGTGCCATGAGTTCCAGCGCAGGGATATTCCAGGCCAGACAGCCGTAACTGTCATCCGAGAATGAGGAACTTTTGGATGTGGCATATGCCACCCGGCCTGGGGAAATTCCACTGTCCGAATCTAATAAATACAAAGAGTGACCATGTATGAACAGTGGTGAAACACTATTACACATCCTTTCCATTTCAAAATCAATAAAGTGTCTTTCATAACCACCTTCATAACCACATGCAATCTAAATTTCTGAACTTGCTTTATTTAAAAAAAAAAAGTGAATTAGCCAACAATCCACAATATAAATTTTCGGCTAATCACATGTGACAGAGATTAGGCGATAATAATTTTCATGTTATGGCTAATAACTGATAAATGGCCGATTAAAAAATTATATTTTGTAGAATTTTTTTTAAATCAATTTAAAATGAAATACTAAAGCAATTTCTTTAAATGCTACAAGTGAATTTAGACATCACAACATTATAATATACAATAATGGAAATTCATTTTGAGCTCTGCTTAAGGTTACAGTAAAGTTTTATTAAATTATTAGTGTTTTTAAAGATCAATTTTACACGAGTTAAGATGACAGCAAAAACAATCTACATAAAAAATCAGGGGAAATGGGAATGTACAATGCCAAATATATCCAATTTATATACCTGATATTAAAAAAATCTCTAATATCAGACAATAATCAATTTGCAACCACAGAAAAATGGAGCATTTCTGTATGAAACCTATTTAGTATATTTAATTCATAATAATCCTCTAAAAACATTTAGATGAAATTAGAAATTGTTATAAAAGTAAATATGATCTATATAAATATATAAAATGTTCAGCAAATGAAAAATGAAAAAGACATATATTCATGTGAAGATCTGTTCAGAGATGTTTAGAGAAGTTTTATGTTTTCTTCGCTGTTAATTCAAACATAGGCCTTAATAAGTCACTAATGAAATAAGAGAATCAAACACCACAATTGCAATTAAAATGTTTTTTCAGCAAACCAAATATTCTGAAACCATACTCCATCTCTTTTCCCAAGATTTTTGAATATTTTGCAGCTCTGTACTTGAGCCAGATAGTGAAGTCACTGGTCTCAGTGTGATTCAACACCTCTGCCTGCCAGAGGCTGCTGCGTGGAACAGCAGCAGAGTGACTCACAGTGAACTCCATTTGAGAAATTACAAGGGCCATCAGCAGACTTAAAATAAGCCTCAGACATGCTGAGCCAGCAGCCACCTCAGATCTCAATAGCAAAAGAGGATCTCATATCGGACACCATTTGCGCCGAAGACCGGGCAGCAGCGATGGCCTCTAATTTATTTCCGATGGAATGGGAGGAATGCGAGATATAGACATGACTGAGGATAGATGCTCTAACCTGAATCTGCCCATCATGTACTTCATATTACCGTTTTATCCAGTGCCTTATCCAAGGGCACAATGATGGTAGACCATGAATCGACCATTGTGGGATTTGAACCTACAACCTTCAGTTACCAGTCCACTACACAAAACCCCACCTCAGTAACACCTGCAGATCTCAAAGTTTCTTGATGCCAAAACTATAATGGAGCATGAGAGTACAGGTGTACCTGTATCACTTCCCGTGACATGCTCATTATGGATCTGCTGAAAGCCTGGGATTGGCCGGGTGGTAAGATACCACACTGCATGAAGGACGTCAGTGGCATGGACACGGTTGTGATCTGAGGGGAGAACAGACAGAATACCAAGTTAACGCTTCACTGGAATTCTTTCTAACCGTTCTCAGCTTCACAAGACACAAATCTTCACTGTGGTCCAATTTGAGAAATACTGGAACAATTCTAACCCAGTTTCCAAGTTTAACTTCAAAAATATTTTTTTATTCTCACAGGGGATATCACGATAGCCGTTTTCCAGAGCGCAAAAGTACGTCATGAATTCCCGCACAGGGATTTTGAAGATTTCTAACAGACCCGTGTCCTGGAACAAAGTGTACGCCACCTGAGAGAATGTAACAAACAGAACTTCATTAAGACAAGACAAGCAGTGAGCCATTTAGTCCCTGCAGATTCATGTTTACTGGCACAGACTACTGAGAAGGACCACTAGAATTACATTCAGCTTAATCTATGAAATGCCAGTCACATCAGATCAGACAATAAAAGTGTGTAATTACTTGGATTTAACTAAACGGGAAAGGTTTTCATTAGCTAAAAGAGAACGATGCTTTACACTAAAGTGATAAAAAAAAAAACTCTCAATTACATTTTTCTATTTTACTGAATTTGATTCCCAAAACTCAGCCCTTTTATTAGCTTAATCACTGCAACAGGATCTTTTAAAGGGGTCATATGACGCGATTTCAATTTTTC
>NW_015546105.1:788359-790420 GCF_001515605.1 Sinocyclocheilus anshuiensis | reverse complement strand
AAGCGAGTTTTTTGGGCAGTGTAGAGTAGGGCTTGTTGTTTGTAATTTCTCCGATCATAAATGCAGACATGGTTTTATGTTTAAATAAACATGCGATGCAATGCAACGCGTAAAAAGACAGTATAAGTCATTATAATCCATAATTATGTCCCCACTGGATGCAACCAATGCCTCGTTTATAATGGGTTTTCATGTTTTTGAATCATCGCTCCGGCCTGACAGGGCATCATCACAATATGGTAAGGGGCGTAACATTTCCGTCACACGCTTGAGGTATTCGGCCAATCACAACGCACTGGATAGCTGGCCAATCACAGCACACCTCGCTTTTTCAGACCGATGAGCTTTGTAAAAATCGACGTGTTTCAGAAGGCGGGGCATAGAGGAGAAACAATAATGTACAGTATGTGGAAAATAATGTTTTTTGAACCTTAAACCGCATAAACACATTTCATTACACCAAATACACAAAATAATGTTCTTTTTAGCAGCATCATATGACCCCTTTAATAATGGGCTTAATACTTAGTACAAAGCACTAACATAGCTGAGAATACTGCCAGTCTTTCCTCCTGTCATATCCATCAGCTCAAAGATCTGGAAGTTCCAGGTGTTGATCTTTTCCATGAGTGCTTCATGGTCCACCAGCATAGAGTCCAACCTGAGCTCCTCGTCTCCCTGCCAGTGATCAATCACAGTCAACAGACAGACGGTAGAAGGTTTTGCTTAGTTTGACAGAAAAATTCATGCTTGGCGTCTTTTCCAGAGATAACAACGAAAGCATTTTACTAAGTCAGCTAAATTTATGTTGTCCTCACACACTCTTACTGTGGACCCCTTTGGGCAGAACAATAAACTGAGGGTTTGCAGAGAGATCCACTCAAGAGCCACAGCTATAAATCCAGCAACCACATAATAATGCAAAAGCATGGGAATGCAAATAAGCACTCTGCTTCTAAACTCCACTCGGCTTGTTCAACAGCTGGCCACTTTAACAACTGCCAGATTGGCCCATAAAAGGAGTAGGAGAGCAGTGGAATCAAGGCGAGGGCATTTAAGGTTACGTGAAAGAAAAGCTCTTCTCTTGTGGGGCTTTCTAAGGCGAAACAGCAGTTCATACATTAAAATTACTCATCCAAAAGCAACACTGGATCTCAATTTCAGTTCCTGAGGCAATGTTTTAGACATTAATATAATGAAACCATGCGGGGATAAAGTGTGCGTGCTCTACCTCAGGATCCAATGAGGACTGCTCTGTACTGGAGGTCTGTTCCTCTTCCTCAGGCTGGCTATTTAGTTTTTCACCCACTGTGTCTGGAGTCCTCTCCTCCTGAGACTCTGCCTCCAAGCTCTCCTCTCGGATCAAGTTTTCCCCACCATACTCTGCTCCTTCAGCTAAGAAAGTGAGCAAAAGCATCATTTTGAGTGATAAACCAAAGGATATACTCAGGAATGACTCTGTCGTGATAAATGGGGTTAGTGTCATAGCTTATTAACTTTACCTGAGCGTGTTCTTTGCATCTCATTGGCTGTTGTGTGATGGCCCTCACCCACCTCTATGCTGGCCACACCTTTCAGCATCTGTCGGCCACAACTACAAAAAGAAATAAAAACAATAAGGTACAACCTTTCATAAGGTACAACCTAATTGGGAGAAGAGGAGAAGGGTTCTAGAAGTTACAGTACCTGGTGCACAAGGGGGCTGAGGCAAGACCTCGATACTGTTGCTGGAAATCAGGTGAGCTTAGCGTGTAGCCCAGTGGTTTGTGCAGGTTTACGCTGGGCTTGGTAAGAAAATCGGCGGTGTCGGGGAACTCCACTGGAGAGCGTGTGACCAGAGAGGATCCGGGAGCAGCAGGGGGACTGTGACTCGGGGAGCTGACAGGACTTAGGCTGGGAGAAGCACCTATAGACATGAAAATCAATATTTATTCATTTATCCTTTATCTACATTGTAATCTTGTAAATTAAACTAAATAAAAATAAAAGTATATTTATATTAAAAAAAGCATTTATTCATTCATCCAAAAAAAAAAAAAAAAAGTAATTCATACAGTGAGA
>NW_015546105.1:774617-788245 GCF_001515605.1 Sinocyclocheilus anshuiensis | reverse complement strand
TATGATTTAATTTCTGTGGGCTTCAAGTCAAGGTGGTGTAATTGTACAGAGACTGCTAAAGGTCTGTATAGGTCAGTATTAAAATACTGAAATTCCAGAAATAGAAATGTTGGCCTAAACCAAATATTATTGCTTGTCTGTCAAGTTAAATAAGTGTGGTGTAGTCAACGTACTGTACGGGTGACCATTTCGTTGTCATGCAACAAGAAAACAACCAGAAAGGACCCCTTCAGACCCTCATGTTGTGTGTCAAGATCAGTGACCACTGATTTCCATTGTATGGACAAAAAACATGAAGGACATTTCTCAACTGTTTCTCAGCTGTTGATGTAATGCCACCTCCACAATTATGACATGTAAATCAGTCTGACTAATCTCATAACTTTTACAGAATATTATATGCAAGGAAGGTTATTTCACTCTTGATGGGTGCAGACCTGGTCTTCTGGGTAGAGTGTGGCTGTAGGAGAGGCTTTGGAAGAAGGTGACTTAAAAAAAAAAAAAAAAAAAAAAAGACAAAATGTCTTATAGTTGACATGACTACAATTTCATTGATAGCTGAAAGCATATTAAAATGACTTAATAAATCAAAATATTTAATAAAAATGGAAAGGGCTATGGAGCATTTTATGAATGACTAATGTTCCCATTCAGCAATACCATGTGAGCCTAGTCATAAGTCAAATTTGCATTAGATGATGTTTCTTTAGGGATTCTCAAACCAGCATCTGACAGATCTCTTCTTAACACTGCCACCTTGAGGGCAAACAGTCAAATTACAAAAAGCAGTGTACCACTAAAACCTCAACTATTTGGTCATATTATACACCATACTTGGTGACAACTACCAATCCACAGATACAAATGCACCCGTGTCCCTGTCCTTGCCCGCCTCAGAGGAGTACAGAGAGTGCACTAAAGTGAAAGAGTGTAGTCGCGAGACAGTTTGAGAGGTCTGACCTGCTGAGCTCAGAGTGAGATCTCTTTCCATTGGTGCGTTCCCAGCGTGAGGAGGCAGACTCCAGTGGGGGCAGAGAGGAAGAGGCTGAACTGCGCCTCAGCTGAGGGGTAGGGAGACTGTTCCTGCTGCTCAGACCCTGAAAGTACAAGGTCATTTAGGAAGTACTCAATAAGCAGGATGATTTAAAATGCACCACTTACAGGGACAATACCTCTGTAGATCATAATATCTCTGGCTCAAGGGCACACATTTCCAAATTTCTCACTGTATTGCTCACTTAGACCCAAGTTGAGGCAATATTTTAGAACACTCTCCTAAACTGCCTTCTCACCCTTTTCTCTCTCTCTCTCTCATTTGTAATATTAAAAAGTATTATTCATTCTAGTAAAGCGTTCCATTTGGACGGTTAGTGAAACTGTCAAACAGTTCTTTAATTTGATTTAATGCCCAAATTTTTTTTCTATCATTATCAATGTTAAAAACAGTTCCTGCTTAATATTTTTGTGGAATCTGGGATATACTTTTTATCAGGATTCTTTGAAGAATAGAATGGACATTTATTTGTATTATAAATGTGACTTTTGACAAATGTACAGTGTTCTTTCTGAAAAAAAAAAAAATTATTATTTCATAGAAAAAATAAAAAACTTACTGATTCAAAACTTTTGAATGATAGTGTATGTTTGTACCAGTTGTTATCAACTGATATTCGATTTTTTCATTTATTGGTATTGTCTATATTGGATATACAATGGCTCATACTGGAAATGTAATTGTGCCACATTTCCCATATTATTAGAGTATTTAACTTTTAAGTGCAATAACACTGTAACACTGTTAAGTGCAAATGTCATAATAAATATCCGACTGTACATTATAATGCTGTGATGCCTAAATTCACTTTAAGCATTTAAAACCACTGATTTTACTTTTTAGTACCGGTATTTATAAATACTAAAAAGTAGACAAAATAGCACAGAATTGACTTTTTTCATCAGTAATCAGCCATAACATGTACATAATTATCAGCTTACCAGCACTGGCCATAATTTTAATAGCAGTGCACAGAAAAATACCTTAAATTCTAAAATTATTATAATTATTATTTATAATCACTGGATATGTTTATACCTAAATATATAACTATTGGCCCTTGAGCAACAACAATACTTTTTGTTAGTAGCGAACTACTTTTTCAAAAGTGTAGCTTGACTGCAGTTACACTACTTCAAATTATGAGTGACTTGTAGCTCAGCAAGGATCCCCAACACTGCTGCTTACCTACCTTCAGTGGCTTTCTCTCTCCTCTCTCTGAGGGGTCTTCTATCTCAGCGCAGGGGTAGAAACCGGGGAAGGGGGTGAAGGGGTTGACCCGGGGCCGGCAGGACCCAGAGAAAGCTCCCATGAGGCTGCTGACACTGCGCAGTGAGGAGAGGACATGGGGTGAGAGAGACAGGTCCATCAGCAGGTCTGAGACCAGGTTCCTGGCCTCGTTTATCACAGAGAGATCCACGCCGCTCCCACTCACTGCACCCTAAGTACACAAAAAGTACATATTACAACATCCATAGAATGCATTGCAAAATCAGGAAATTGCTGCATAAAGATGCAGAGATTTACCCTGTACATATCTGTTTTTGGGACATCTACTGCCCCCTTGTGGTCATTTAGAAATACAGCAGGATTTTAAACCTTTACCTTTACATTTGCATTTTGGCAGACACTTTTACCCAAAGTGACTTACATTGCATTAAAGCTACACATTTTATCAGTTAATGCATTCCCTGGGAATCAAATCTATGACTTTGGCGTTGTTACAACGATTGAGCTACAGGAACGCTACAGCATGCCATCCCACTGCTCCAGACTTGTGCCAGTAGTAACTGTAGCAAAGAATGACTCATTCTCGGAGCCATCCATTTGATAATTCCAGTCAAGTAGCAGAGACCGTTTTTGATTATATCCACTCAGCGGAAAAAAGGAACCGTTCATAATGATATTACAGGAAGAACTCTGGGTATCTATAATAAACTCAGCTAGTCTTAATCCATCTTCAGCCTTGTGTGCACATGCTGCACTCATTTTATTGATTGTATTTAATTCAGACCTACAGAATTGTTTTGAAGGGGGGGTGGTGGTTCTGATGAAAGTAATAAAGTAGAAAGGCAGCACTGCTGCAACCTGCGTGTGTGCATGCTCACACATGTGTGTGGTAAAAGTGCACAGCGAGCACTTTCTCCAGGCTTTGACGTCATTTGGCAAGCTTTATGTGAGCCAGGATGAGGGTTATCCACTTGCAGGTCAGCCGCAGTAATGAGCAGCAGGCAGATGGAGGGGCTATAGGACTCAGCATGCTAACAGGCTACAAACTGTCCTCATATGGACGATATGAGGCTCATTCAGACGTAAAGAAAGTGAGAGGAGATGCTGGTCTATATGTAAAGGACTACAAAGATTACTCTCTTATTCTGGGCTGTATATAAAACATTATAAAATAAAACTCACACACAACTAATATAATAATATAATATAATATAATATAATATAATATAATATAATATAATATAATATAATATAATATAATATAATATAATATATGATAATACAGTATTTATAAAACATAAATGTATTTAACATTTAGAACCAGACATTCTGAATGAATGATTACTATAAAAAGGAAAATCACATTAAAAATTCATTATACCAATAATTTTTAAATACATTTTATTAAATTATTTCCATTTTATACATTTGTTTATAAATAGAAGGGTAACACTTTACAATAAGGTTCCATTAGTCAATGTTAGTTAATGTATTAACTAACATGAACAAACAATGAACAATACATTTATTACAGTATTTATTCATCTTTGTTCATGTTAGTTAATGAAAATACAGTTGTTCATTGTTAGTTCATGTTAATTCACGGTGCATTAACTAATGTTATCAAGCACAACTTTTGATTTTAATAATGCATTAGTAAATGCTGAAATTAACATTAGCTAAGATTAATAAATGCTGTAGAAGTATTGTTCATTCTTAGTTCATGTTAAATAAAGTAGTTAACTAATGTTAACTAATGAACCTTATTGTAAAGTAAACAACATACAGAACTACCACATTTTGCTATAAGTTTGACTGCATCATATAATAATTGCTGTTAATAGTGTTCATCGTCTGTTTGATTACGTCTTTAATTGATTTTTCCGTACATTTCTGCCATATGTACATTGACTGACAGTCACCACTGATAAGCTACCACTAAATATTGTAGAAACTTAATTTGCTGTAAAGTTGCTTTGCAATGATTTGTATCGTGAAAAGCGCTGTACAAATAAACTTGAATTGAATTGAATAAAAGTGTTACCAATGGAAGAACATCACAAAGGTTCATAAAAGTGAATTAAAAACAAACGTACTTGAGTGGCCTGAATATTGGCTAGTTGAGCCAGAATGTCATGGGACTACTTACCTAATAAACCTTATATAAATAGTGCTGATGAAATACTCAAGTGTTGAAAAGCTAAACAGGAGTAGAACTGACCTGATATTGTGGCTTGTACCATTGTTTCAGGTCCCAGTCCCACAGGATCATCTAAGGACAAAAAACAAAGCACATTTCATTCACGACTGCCACCCTGCACAAAACCTATGGAACGTTAAGACAAAGAAGCACCTAAATGAGTTATTTTTATGTTGCTGAAGTTCCTATAACCATGTAAAAATAAACACATTTCTAGGTATTGGTTTTAACAACCATTTGATGTGTTAGTGAACGTTTTGTCAACACCTGAGCAATGCTTCTTGTGTGCTGAAAGCTGCTGAACGAAAAACTTTCTGGTGCTTGCCAGGGTAAAAAAAAAGAAAAGAAAACCACTGTAACCACAATGAGACGTCAACAATAGCGCTCGCAGATCTTATCTAGCCAAACTACGTCATTTGACTGCATTTCCACGTTATCTGTCTCAGAGGCTCAGAGGAAAGTCACCCAACAGAAGCCAAGTCCCACAACACTATCACCAGACTGTGTCTGTTTTCTGGTATCATGGAGTAGCAAAGCAACTTTTACAGTTAAATTGAAAAACAAGTTGTCTAAATATATTAAAAACATGATCGAATTGTCTTGTAGACTAAAACTCTTTCTTTGAAAATGTAACTAATCCATTAGGCCCAAACATCAAAACAAACTTGCACAAGTCACAATCAACACGTTTAGCAACAAAACAAAAAGTATAGATTTTAGGCGTTATAACTAATAATTAAATACGTTTCTGGCCATTTGTCTTATATTTTTGCAGCACAATTCTACAGTCCTACAAAGTGACAAATTCATTTGTTAAAAGGACAAATATTCCATGCAGTTTTATGGCCTCATATTAATTAGAAGACAACATGTATGCTTTTATAAGAATTAGAAAAATGTTGTTTAAAATTAAGGATTTTATAACAACAAGCTATTTTTTTTATTTTTGCACAAAGTCTGGTTTACTTCTGTTCACAACAAAAAAGGGGGATAAAATATTTTCTTTCAGGGATGTGGAAAACTTTTTTTTAGGGAACACTGGCATAAATGAATTTCACAACAAAGCAAACACAAATTAAGAAGAGTTCAACATCATTATCAAAACAGTGGCATGTCACAATTCTAAAAAATCAGACAAGCAAAGTTTGAGAGAGTTCTCGGCCAGCAACGGCTCATATGTAAGTGGTCGCCATGTTAAACTCATAAAGTCACTGTAGCTGAATGGCAGTGCAGCGTTAGACCACATGGGGGAGTACTGGTGATATGCACGAGAAGAGCCTGGTTTCTCCACACAACAGACAAAGCAGAAGTCCCCTGCACCTGTGCTGGCCGTGTCATGTGTCACTTCCAGCAGCTCTGATCTTTAAAACCAGCAGCACTCTCAGGCAATCAGAGCTGTCCAAAAGACATGACCATAGACTCTTACTCATCCAACACACAGGCTCAGAGAGCAACAGATGGAGTTGATGGAAACACACTCACCTGTTTAACCTGAATCAAAAAAAAAAACAAAATTACACAAACATTAAACCACCCCAAGACACAAAAAAACGACTCATTTGAGTTCAAATGACTTAATTCCATGTCTGGAATTGGATCTGATTATGATGCAGACACAGTGGCCTCTTGCTCTCAAATCAGATGTTTTACTGATCAGACAGAGATGATCACTGTTTGCTGTCAGCATCTTAACGCCATCAAACATTTAGTATGGCAAATAAGCACTGCCATGGCAACCTGAGAGAGGCCAGCAAACAATAGTACAAAACGTCATTGCAACCAGGATGGCGGGAGACAGACAGAGGAGAAATGTGTCAGAGAAAGGTGTCTGATGCTTTCTCTCTCATTCACAGGGAAGGTTTTGTGGGTGAGAATGACCACTTAACATCAGACTGGTCACATACGTTCCCATTAAATCAAGCATGTGGCATTGAGCTACATCTGTAGATGAACACAGACTCGAGTCTCGCCCCCTCTGAATGTTACACAGAGCAAATCTCTCTACTTTTGTTCTTTACAGTCTGTTGAGCTAGTAAACTTCACAGATGGGACAGAGATTAAGAAAAAAATAAAGGTGGGTCAGTTTCATAAAATTGGCTTCCTTGAATGTGTTACAATATTTTGACTCTGGTACGCCTGGTATTAAAGGGGTCATATGATGTTGCTAAAAATAACATTATTTGGTGTATTTGGTGTAATGAAATGTGTTTATGCAGTTTAAGGTTAAAAAAACACATTATTTTCCACATACTATACATTATTGTTTCTCCTCTATGCCCCGCCTTTCTGAAAGAGCTTTTTTTTTTTTTACAAAGCTCATCGGTCTGAAAAGCGAGGTGTGCTCTGATTGGCCAGCTATCCAGTGCATTGTGATTGGCCGAATACCTCAAGCATGTGACGGAAATGTTACGTCCCTTACCATATTGTGATGCCCTGTCCGGCCGGAGCGACGAGACAAAAACATTAAAACCCATTATAAACGAGGCATTTGTTGCATCCAGTGGGGACATAATTACGGATTATAATGACTTATACTGTCTTTTTACACGTTGCATTGCATCGTGACGCGTAAACATAAAACCATGTCTGCATTTGTGTCTGAGAAATGACAAACAACAAGCCCTACTCTACACTGCTTAACACTCCAAAGAGAAAGGAAAAATTTAAATCGCATCATATGACCCCTTTAAGATCTGTTTGGGTAAAGTGAACAGCATTAAATGCAGGTGTAATAAATGGGATCCATAAAGTTTTGTGAGCTAACTCGTACATAGTTGAAAATGCATGTGCTCACATTGCATTTGGAGTCTAACTGCTAATCCATCCTGATACACTACCATTCAAAAATTTGAGGTTTTTAAGATTTTAGTGAGGTGTGGGTTACACTGATCAAAAGTGACAGTAAAGAATTTGAAATTGTTACAAAAGAAATTCTATTTCAAATAAATTCTCTTTTATACTTTCTCTTCATCAAAGAATCTTGAAAAAAAAGTATCATGGTTTTTACAAAAAACTAAAAAATAAACAGCACAACTTGTTTTCAACATTCATAATAATACTGTACATTTTATAAGCAAATCAGCATATTAGAATGATTTCTGAAGGATCATGTGACAGTGAAGACTGGAGTAATGATGCTGGAAATTCTCCATTGCCATCACAGAAATTATTACATTTTAAAATGTATTAATATTAAATCACAAAATAGTTTAAATTGTAATATTTCACAATGTTACTGTTTTTACTGTATTTTAGATCTAGTAAATGCCGCCTTGGTGAGTATAAGAGTCTTCTTTCAAAAATAGTTTAGATAAATTGACTGATGTTGAGATGCACAGCTGAGGTAAAGTTTTTTTAAAAAGACAATTCCACTAACAACATCATGTTTGTTTTTAGATTAAAATGCATGTATATTTGCATTAGGGAAGTCGTGGCCTAATGGTTAGAGAGTCGGACTCGTAACCCAAAGGTTGCGGGTTCGAGTCTCATGCCAGCAGGGATTGTAGGTGGGGGGAGTGAATGTACAGCGCTCTCTTCCACCTGCTCAATACTACGACTGAGGTGCACTTGAGCAAGGCACCGAACCCCCAACTGCTCCCCGGGTGCCGCAGCATAAATGGCTGCCCACTGCTCCGGGTGTGTGTTCACTGCTGTGTGTGTGCACTTAGGATGGGTTAAATGCAGAGCACTAACCATACTTGGCCACATGTCACGTCACTTTCACTTTTTCACTTTTTATTTGAGAGTAACACTATGCAGACTTTCCTTGTACACTCTGCCGTAGTCAGTGATGTATGTAGTCATGAAATCAGAGACTCTCCCCTTGAAATCCAATCACAAGTGGTCACAGGAGACGCACTTAAGATTCATGTAACTACCAGGTGTAAACACCTGTAAAAAGTTTAAGCATATTGTCTTACCTTGACTCCATGCGAGTGCGCAATCTCAATCACTATTTTCAAAAAAGTGTCAAATATTAAATAAAAAAAAAAAAAAGGATTTTTACAAATACGAATTTACGAATCTCATGAATAGAGATGTCTTACTAGAGTTGCACCATTTGCTAGCCTTGATATAAATCAGAAGATCAAATCTAAAATGTTACCTAAAATGTCTTTGAAATAAGTCTCTTTTACGCTCACCAAGGATGCATTTATTTGATAAAAAGTATATACATATAAAAACAGTAATACTGTGAAATATTATTATAATTTAATATAACTGTTTTCTATTTTAATTCCAGATTCCAGATTCTTGTGATGGCAAAGCTAAATTTTCAGCAGTCATTACTCCAGTCTTCAGTGTAACATGATCTTTCATTGTAATATGCTGATTTGGTGCTCAAGAAAACTTTATTATTATTATTATTAATGTTGAAACAAATATTTTTGTGGAAACTGTGATATATTTTTCAGGATTCCTTGATAAATAAAAAGTTCAAAAGAACAGCATATTATTTAAAATAGAACATTTTTTAACAAATGTAAAAGGTCTTTGCTGACACTTGCATCCTGCTGAATAAAATGATTCATTTCTCTAAAAATAAAAATTGTACTGACAAACTGCATTTAATCCATTTTTATATAAACAGATTTAGACAGAAAAAAAAATATCATCTCAGGACTCACTGACAATTTTTTTCTGATTAAAATACAAGCAAAAAAACAGCAGGTAAAACACCCATACATGTACATGTGTAGAAATACACTCCCTTAATCCGACCCACAGGCAAAAACAGAGTCTTGTTCTTTAAAGGACAGAAAACCTGCATTGTGGGAAAAATGTGTCATACAGTATTTGCATTACAAAGCACCAAAACAGTTAAAACACTCAAAAGTAGACTCTAGTCTGCAAACATTCGCCTACATAAGGTCAAAGACATCATGATTTGCGTAAACCTAATGCTAACACAAATGACATGTGGGAACTGTGCTGACAATGAGATGAAATAAAACTGAGTCGTCAACAACAACACTGAAAAAATGGAACTTCCGCTACTAAATTGTCACTACGAGAGCATCAGTGTGAGATGGAGAGTATAAGAGCATTGTGTGTTTGAGAGAATGTCAGTCGAGTGGCTAAATAACTGTACACCATCCGAAACCAAGAGGCCAACCAGGGCTGGCCAAACAAAAACAGCATCATAAAAGCCACAGCACTACACCAGTCAAGCCAGTCAGATGAGCCAGTCAAGAGCTTCATCAACACACAACAGACCAGCCAGTGAACCAGAACAACAAACCAACCGCTGATGAACACAGATCACTTTACATGCAGAGAGACAGGGTTAGAGACACGGCATGATTTTATGAAAATGAGAAACCTGTCTTATTTGATTAAAAACACAGCAAACAGTTTGGTGAAGTTTGTTATAAGCAAATGCTGCATGATCTGAGATTAAAGACAATGAAAATATGGCCTGATATGTAACACGGGAAATGACAAGCATGTATTTATTGATACCATGTACGGGTGCCTTTGAAAGCTTTTTCCCGTAACACATTACAATTGGCTTCTATACATTAACATTGTGTAATGCAATAGTGCAACATAAACTAACAATTAACTATATTTTTTAATTATTACAATGTTGAAAACAGATGTGCTGCTGATTTTTGTGAAAACTGTGATACGTTCTTTGAATAGAACATTCAAAATAACAGAATTTATTTGACAGATTTTATTACAATACAAAAGTATTTTTGATCACGTTAATGCATCCTTGATGAATGAAAGTATTATTATTCTTTTTTTTTTCTTCAAAAAAAAAAACAACCTTACAGACTCCAAACTTTTAAATGTTAGTGTATATATACCATTACTAGTGTATATTTTCTATATATACTGTTACTTTTTTTATCTTTTTTTTTCTATTTGTTTTTTTTTCATATATTAATTTAGGTTAATATGTTATAAATATTTTTTTATTTCACGTTAGTTCGTAATACATCAACTAATGTTGCTTTATACAACTTTAATATAATAAAAATGTATTAGTATGTAAACACTGACATTTAAGATTAATAAATACTGTAGAAAATAAATATTTCTCAAGCACCAAATTAGCATATTAGAATGTTTTCTGAATACTGAGGTAATGAAAAAAATCAGCTTCATTATCACTGGAATAAATTAGAATTAGAATAAAATGTATTAAAATAGAAACAGTTATTTTAAATTGTAATAATATTTCAAAATATTACTGTTTTACTGTCTTTTTGATTAAGACTTTAAGGATTTTTGTAGCCTTGGTGAGCATAAGAGACTTCAAAAACAATAAAAAAAAATTAAATCCCAAACTTTTGAATGGCAGAGTATATTAATCAAAATACAACAAAAATAGATCCAAGTAAAGATTTTAGCATAGGTGGTTCACCAAAAAAAAAACACTGGGTTAGTATGTAGATGAAAGCTTCAAAATGAAGCAATAAAAATGCCAGGACTAATATACCATGTACAAAAGGATTATGTCCGTATGTACAAAATGATGAGATATCTGGTTTAAGCCCACAAAATGTGGTGATTTCAAATAGCCCTATCATGGATGTAGCAAAAGTGTGTGTACAGAGCCGAATGTGTCCCAGTTTGTTCCTGTGGGTGTCAGAGAGCTGACGTCAGTGCAGGCTAACGCCCCTCACAGCTCAGCTTTTCTGTGTGGGAAAGTCCTGGCTACTCTGCAGTCAACTCCAGCCAGTCTCACAAAGACAAGGTCAATGGCCATTTCTCAAGTCTCATCTGACCCCTAGAGACGATCGCATTTCACATAGAACATTATGACTTTTCGGCCTCATTGATCTGAATTGCACATTTCATGTTCTCCGGGAAAACAGTGCATGAAATCACACGTTGAAGAATACATTTTAATCAATTCTGATTTTTCATCAAGCAACACCACAAAATCAAGAGTGCTTCCACTTAAAAAAGGAGCTAGTGAAAAAGCATCTCACACCCTATTAATTAATCCATGTGTACAGCAACCTTTTTGGTGCCATAGCAATGCTTTGGTACTTGAACTTGTGTACAACCCACCCTTAATGGCTCACAGTCCTGGTCATTACAGAGTTATGCCGTCTTCTGGAAAGCAGTCAGTGACTTCATGCTGAGCAGTGATTATGTCTGGCTTTCAGTCGCTGGTGTCAGGAGTCTGACGGACAGGAGAGAGACTGGGGAAGAGGGTTATGTTGTCAAGAGGAGCTGGTAGGCCTGTGGAACATTCCCTTTGCGGAGGGGAATGAGGAGATACCGTGCCATCCTGTGCTTTTTACATGGGAGCATCACTTATCTCCAAACTACTGAGGGTAGTTACAGATACAGACCAAACCGGCTACAAGCTTCCAATGTTCCACTTGGCCGAAAAGCTTTGATGGTGATTGTGTGATTACAGTCTTCCAGGAAAAGATGCAAGTCATTATAAGGTGCTCTAAAACAAAGATGCTGTAAATGGGTTGATGCATCAGTTGCACTTTTATAAATTATTAAAACTGGTTATGGGGTGATAATGGAGAGTCATTCCAAAGGGAGGGTTTGAAAGCATTTCCCCACAATGGCGTCATGATGATTTTGATGGCCTTTCTTCTCTCTACAGTAAAGGCAATGGTCTTCAAAATGGCTCATTGTCTCTTTTTGCAAAACATGACAATCCAAACATCACAAGAACTAATCTGATTTGGGTCTGGAACGCAGCTCTAAGACGTGTTCTAGTTTATTGTGTGTTGTTGTCTTAGTCTCAGTCTGAGCTTACTAGCATCTGCTTTAGCCATCGGCATTTGTTTTGGTATTACTGTAGGGGGGCTGTGGAGGTGGGGTTATTCAGTGGTCAGCCAGGGTATTTGATTCGCTAGACTAGGAGGAAGGGAATCCTGTCCTGTCTAGGGATGTGCAAAACTATATATTTGAAAACAAACGTTAGAAAGGACTGTTTTTCAAAAAGGAATATTTTGCCTTTTGACACGGTATCTTAAAACAATACTGATTGTGGGGTTCCGAAAATGTTGCCAAAAAATAAATAAATAAAAATTGTAACATTTATAGTTACTTTATATACACTACTGGTCAGAGGTTTGGCGTAAGATTGTATGTTTTGTAAAAAGTCTCTTAAGCTCACCAAGGCTGTACTTGATCAAAATTAGAGTAAAAACAGTAACATTGTGAAACAAAAAGAACTGTTTTCTATTTTAAATGTATTTTAAAATGTAATTTATTCTTGTGATGGCAAAGCTTAATTTTTTCTGCAATCATTACTCCAGTCTTCAGTGTCACATGATTTGAAATTCATGTGACATTGTTCATTTTTGATTCTAATATGCTGATTTGCTGCTCAATAAACATTTCTTCTTCTTATCAACATTGAAAACAGTTGTACTGCTTAATATTTTTGTGGAAACTGTGATACTTTTTTTCAGGATTCTTTGATGAATAAAGTTCAAAAGAACATAATTTATTTGAAATAGAAAAAGGTTGTAACAACAGTCTTTATAACAGTCACTTTTGATCAAATGATTGTGTCATTGCTGAGTGAAAGTATTATATACATATATCAGGGCTCCAGACTCATTCTTCCCACTGGTCGCTAACTTTCTCAGTTGGTCGCAAGAGCACATGATTTGGTCGCAATATTTTATTTATTTATTAATTTTTGCGCTACAACATTGGATTAATCAATGCATGCTTTTATCATAGTTTATAGTTGTATGGAAACGAAAGTGGTTAACCAGGGTTCCCACTCTTTCATGAACACCAAATTCAAGGACTTTTTAAAGCACCATTTATTTTATATCAAGCACCTATCAAATTCACAACCCAGAATATGTAGTGTCATGAAAGACCTTACAGTACTTAACATTTCACTTACACTTAACATTTACATTAAAAATTTCAGAGTAATAATGTTTTGAATGTGTAGGTTTCATAAATTTAGACCGTTTTGAGCAGTTGTGTTCAAAGGATTTAATGAAATCCATTGAAGTCAGTAATGGTAATATTCAAATTCAGTTTCTAAAATACTGATAAAATATGCATCAAACTGGTTTTTGCTGTAGTTCTTGTACAAGATTTAAATTTGAAAAAATTACTACATTTTTAGATTAATAAAAAAGTGGTTAAATGTTGTAATAACATGGTAAAACCTGTTAACATAAAAAATTT
>NW_015546105.1:772946-773781 GCF_001515605.1 Sinocyclocheilus anshuiensis | reverse complement strand
GTAAAACCTGTTAACATAAAAAATTTGCACATTCACTCAAAAGAGACGTTACTCATTAATAAATAAACTCAAGTCAAACTAATTTTGTAAATTGCTTTTTATTGCAAATCCCATTTTTTCACCTTTGACCTAGAGGAATGCAGCTGCTCAAAACGTCAATATTTTTTGAAAATATTTCACGAACATGCAAATCTGCAAAAAAAATATATAAAGAAAAGAAAAAAAAAATAAAAATAGGACTTTTTATTTGCTTTTAAACTGTAAAAACTTTTCACTAAGCTGTTTTTCCAATTTTTCAAGTTCTACATTTTTAGTCCATCTCCTATCCTGAAAAGTCGTAAGATTGCTCCCTTTACACAGAGTGCGCGTGATCGCGAAATCGAAAGTGAACAGCTAGCGCTCATTCAAATGCGATTTCAATACCCCGCATATTGATAGCGTCTCCCTGATGTGCGAAAATTATATACAATATTAGAATGTTTGCGGGAACGGGACACACATATGTTGCGGGAGCGGGTGGTAATGGTCAGAAATACAGCAGGAGCGGGCTTAAGAAAACTGTCCCGCTCAGGGCTCTAGGCTGCATATCAACACACGCGCTGTTTTTTTTTTTTCATGCTACCCCAACTCCACCTCCAATTATTAGTGCCGTTTCGTTCTGTCTTTGACAGAACATATAGGACAATTTTTGAAATGTATGTTTATAAGATTTCTATTTAAAACAATATAATAAGAAGTAGAATAAGACAAAGAGGTTACCAATAATATGAAATTAGTATTAATAAAAAAATTATTTGTACAGAGGTGAACACAAAAGTGGCTTGTAGGGACATTT
>NW_015546105.1:768630-771853 GCF_001515605.1 Sinocyclocheilus anshuiensis | reverse complement strand
ATATTTGATTATGATATTTTATATTTGTTGAGGAATTGTTGGTCACATGTGAAAGTGTAATCTGTCTGCTAACATGATAATGTGTTTTGAAATGTTAAAAACATCTTGATTGCTGTTAAAGATAAAGTTGAAATTATATTACACAGTCCAAGGTAAAAAAGCACATTTTGTTAAAAAAGAGAAAGGTTGGGAGGTTGTATCAAAGCATAGCTCAGTAGCTTTGTACATATAAGATAAATGTAGTTTCATTTGTCTGAGTACAAGGTTTTATTTTTTCAATTTTGCACCCTGTTTTGTCCCACTTCTCAAGAATGACTGATTTATAAGCTTTTTTTAAGAACAGAATAAAAACAAGTAGAATAAGAATAAGTTACCAATTAGTATTTAGTATTAATAAAAAAATAATTTGTACTACAGAGGTGGCACAGAAGAACACAAAAGTGGCTACATTTTCAAATATCACATTTGCAAACTCTACTATTAAAAGCTGTCACTCTCCTTATCGCGATCTGTGGGCGCACAGAAAATGAGAGCACGCGAGTGAGTTCTCAAGACTCAAAAGCACATGCAAATGATACATCCCTTCATCTGTCATCGCGTTATAAGCGAGGAACCTGCGGGAATGAGTAGAATTGTTATTAATAGCCGCAATCCCGCACCGAAATTCTAATCCTGCTCTGTGTTCTCTGCTAATAACCTGACTGTGAATGATGTGAGCGCCATCACTATGTTGTCAGTGAGATGCTGCAGCCGTGGCGGGGATGATTTTTGGTGTGCCAGCAGAACAATGCGCTACATGTTTCTTTTCCCCTAATTTTTTTCCAATTGATGGAAATCCGTCGTAGCAATGGAAAACAAGCACTTTCAAGGACCTATGTTTGTTTTCAAGTACTTTCCAGGCCTTGAATCCATATGTCTGAAATTCAAGTACTTTCAAGTACTATCAAGAAGTGTGGGAACCCTGGTTAACATTAATTTTTCATCAGTATTATTTGTTATTTGAATTTTGTGAATGGGAGTTCCTCTTTTGCTGTGTTATAAGCCGGGCTTGGGGTGCTTTCACTTTCAAATTCGTGATCTTGTTGTCACGTTTTACAAGAAAAGATAATTGTCTGTTTTGCTTACATCTACACACCTTTCACTTTTTAAGACTAAAACAAAAGATGGATTCATTGTTATTCTTAATTAAAAAGCACAACAACAATAAAACAGTAAGATACAATGACAAACTAGCTTACAACGTTTAACAAAAATGAATAACATGAGGCATGGCATAGCTACACCACATGCTGTATTATATACAGACTAATAAATTAGAGAACGTTTAGCAAACACTGAGGAATCAAATAAAAAAATAAAATAAAAGAGAGCCTCCATAGCATAATGTGAGGTAAACAGCAAAAGATAACAAGCTTTTAAAAAGTAAAAAGTAAAACTAAACTTGCTGTCGGTGACAGTGCTTGCATGTTTTTCCCCACAAGAATACCAACATGTTCACCTTCTCTGGTTTAAGAAGCAGTCTTTTGCTTTACTTTAGCATGAAAACCATCCATAGTTTCCTCAATATTCGCATCCGTTTTGCTGCACGCACCTTCGCGCTCCTGCTGACGTGGCGAGTATAAACCAGGCTCTACACTCGAAGCGCTGTGCAGTTCAAACGAGTAGCGCGGTTTCGTTATGCTTTCAGTTTCGTTTGCCGTTTTATGTTTCACTTATGCAACAGAAATATCAGCGCTTTTATGAGTCGAGCAATGCGGTGGTCGCGCCAGTGCGACTGCACACAAAAATGGTCGCACAGGCAGAAAAAATGGTCGCAGTCTGGAGCCCTGATATATACTGTATATACACACACAGTTTTTTTTCCACGCATTATACATATAATATGAGCAGAACTCTTGAAAAGCAAAATGGAAAAGTGTCATAACAGTCAAATGCTAATCGCCAGCCAGCAGCCACAAAAGTCGCTATCATACCCCCCTCGCATACCAGCCAGATCCCAGTCACACTAGAGCGGGTGCCATGAACAGGTGGGGAGACTTTACGGGGTCATCAGGGCAGCCCTGGAGTTTGGCTGCCCTCTCTTTCGCCCTGCCTCTGCGCACAGCTGGCTGGCTGCACCGCACCACGTTGCCCCTCCACTGTCTTGGCACAGCTAAGAGCAAAGAGCTCCAAAGTGACTGCTCTTTTTTTAGGGCTGAAATGAAAATCTTGCTGTCTGAATTGTGACTAGGAGAGCAGGGAATACAGTGTATCTGAGTGTGTGACGGATCTCAGACACTGCTGACACAGAAGGCACTCGAGGGAAAGAAAGCAATAGTTCACCACTGTTTGTGTGCGCTGATATGATCAAATATACATATAAATTAAAGTTGCAAGCAGCGATGAATGGGCCCTCGCACCCGGGCTCTCCGCCAGGGAGTGGCTTTAGTAAAACAGCGAACGGCGAGCAATATGCTCACACCCGGGCTCACCGCCAGCAGGAGGCTTTAGTAAAACAGTCAACGGTGACCAATATGGATTTAAAGTGGTAAATATCGGAGGAATATGTCAAATTCATTTATATGTGCCAACCTTCCTGCTGCCAGCTGGTGGCGCTATGACTATAACTGGATTTTGGCATCTAGATTTCTTCAGTCCAGCACTTTTATCAAACATATGAAATTTGGTGCAGATTGAACATGGTATGTTTGAGTTAGTATAAAGCATGATGTGTCCTATTGCCAACAGGTGGCGCTATGATTATAACTGAATATTGGCCTTTAGATGTCTTCAGGCCATGACTCTTTCCAAATATGTGAAGTTTAGTGCAGATCAGACATTGTATGTTTAAGTTAATTTAAAACAAGCCATTTCCTGTTGCCAGCAGGTGGCGCTATGATTATAATGGAATATTGGCCTTTAGATGTGTTCAGGTCAGGAGTCTTATGAAACGTGAAGTTTGGGGCAGATTGGACATTGCATGTCTGAGTTATAGCAACTTCCTTTTTCATGGCGAAACATCGAAATTTGTCAGGCCGCCACGGATACGCCCTTCAACGAAAACTCAAGATCTTCGCAATTTAACATCGCAAAGTCCTTTAGATTATATTGAACAACTTTGGTGTTCATCTGAATTAATCTCTAGGAGGAGTTCGTTAAAATACAACGTCTGAAAATGGCAAAAATGACACAAAATTTGCAGAGAAAATTAAAAATAACCGACTTCCTGTTGGCTTTCGGATTT
>NW_015546105.1:753285-768377 GCF_001515605.1 Sinocyclocheilus anshuiensis | reverse complement strand
TTCACTTTGGAGAAGAAGAAGAAGAAGAAGAAGAAGAAACGGAGCAATTCCAATAGGGTCCTCACACCATCGGTGTTCGGGCCCTAATAATGTGCATTTAAGCACGCATGTAAACGGGACAGCCCAGCTTTTGAGCTTCTCTGATTTACAGTTCACCTCTCTTGAGGTCACCTGCCTCCAACACAAACAGATGCTGCTGATGCAAACCAGTTCGGTCCACAGTGTTCCTCTGTCACAACACCTCCATTCCAAGAACCCTAACAGGAAACAAATGGCGCTTTTTCACTGCATGGTACGGCACGGTACGGCTCGGTACGGTTCACTTTTATTGGCCGGAGAGAATCGTCACTACCTGCGTCACTGAACTTGCGACACAAACACAAAAGAACCGCTAGATTTAAATCAGCACAGCCAGCGAAGGATCGAACGCAACTGTTTTGAACGAGCGCACCTTTTTTTAACAACCAAAACGTTTTTTTGTCTGTTGCGGAAGTAGACGTTCCTCTGTTGATAGCAGAGGAGCAGATCCAGCGAGAGCTTGATGGGGTGACGCGGAATGAAAAAGTTTTTTTTAGGAGTCGTGGTAGTAGAGGCGGCGCAACTATAACGACATGTGAATAATCCCGCCCACTCTAAAGCGGTACTGAACTGCAGTGGAAATGCAAACCGTGCTGAGCCGAACCGTGCCGTGCCGAACATTTTCCACTCTCTCAAGTCACACTACCTCCATCAAATCCTACTCCTGGACTGGATTTTTCAGAGCTCTTCCAAATTCCAGCACGGAGACGGTTGGGAGGTGTCGTCAGTATTGGGACTTCTTGTTTTAAATTGACCTGTGATTCTGAAAAGACATGTTACAGCAAATAAAACTGACTAAACTGATCAAATTTTAATAATTAGCCTAAAGAAAACTGACAAATTAAAGTACACTGTGAAATACAGTCTACACCAAAGCATAAATCCTTTTTTAAAAGACCGTCAGAATTTCTGTTTTAACAAAGTTTGGGTTAAGTGTATTAAATGAACAATAGGGCCTTTCGCACTGCGGGAACCTTTTCATAGTACCAGAACTAATTGTGGAACTACCCACTTTTTGGCATTTTCGCACCGCCGGAACTGGGTGCGATTTTAGTACCGGACTGCCTTTTTCGAGAACCAAATTAGCTCCTACTCCGGAACAGAGTCTAACCAGCACAACTGGTACTAATCGTGACGTAAGTAGACATTGATTGGCCAAACGCGTATGAAAACGCCCTCACCCACCATGATTTAAAACGCCGTGTAAACATACTGTAAACATTGTCAACTTATTTCGCAAGTATGGAGAACAGCGATAGATGGACGGACGCTGAAGTGCAGGCACTTGTAGCAAATGTAGCACTGCCAGTTTTCGTTGGAGATTCTTAGTCCTCCTTTCCGTTCTTTCAATCGCTTTACGTATACGTCGACTTTCCATGTTCATTATTGTGAAACCCGCGAGACACAACAAAAACACAGCTCCGATCACAAACTCTCGGTGCGAATGCAACCCTTTAAATGGTACTGGGAAATAGTTCGCGCAAAATCGTCCCAGTACTTTAGTACTGTACATTTAGTTCTGGAACTAAAACGGTGCGAAAGGCCCTAATATTACATGAAGTAGTGTGCAAGCAGTGTTTCTGAATTTCCTTTCAAACATGAGAATCTGTGAAAAATGCACCATTAAGACAAAAAATAAATAAGTAAAAGAATATAGAAGCTAACATCTTGAGAGTTCAAAAGCTATGAACACACGCAAGGCTATACTCTGTTAAAGTGTCTGTCTCTTCACTCTTTCTTCAGGTTATTGGCTCTTGGCCGCATGCCAGACCGAGCTGAGCTTGCATAATAACAAACACGTTTTTGCAGGAACAACAAAAAGGCCACAAGCTGAGGAAGGTCAACAATATTACGTCAATGATGAACTTTTTCCCACAATGGTATGCTTCAAGACTAAATGGCCCATCGCTATTTGGCTTTGTTCTGCTTTATACTAATCAAACATGTCGACATTTATAAGAGTCAAAAAGTAACAAAGAACCACATACAATCGTGTTCAGAAAGTACCAGAACTCCAGTGAGGACATGGGCTCAAAACAAACCACACAGACAGGTTATGGTGCATATATTCACAATTATCAGAAGAAATGCGCCAATGCAGAATTACCTCTGTATGTTTGACATCACTACCATAATATGTACACTACCGTTAAAAAGTTTGGGTTTGGTAAGACTTTTTAATGTTTCTGAAAGAAGTTTCTTATGCTCATTAAAGCTGCATTTATTTTATAAAAATGCAGTAAAAACAGAAATACTGTGAAATATTATTTAGAATTTAAAATAATGTTTTTTTATTATAATATATTTATCATAATACATAATACACTTTTCACAATATATAATATATTTTTATATATTAGACAGATGTGCGGTTTAATATTTTTGTGGAAACCATGATATATATTTTTTCAGGATTCTTTGATTAAAAAAGAAAGTTCAAAATAACAACATTTATTTGAAATAGAAACTTTTTTATCTTTACTGTTACTTTTAATCAATTTAATGCATCCTTGCTAAATAAAAGTATTAATTTGTTTCAAAAAACACTTTTGAAAGACAGTATACATAGCACATAGAGTTTTGTGCTTTAAGAAATTATTAAATTATACATATATAAATAAATGCATTCAACAATACTGTTTTTTTTTTTGCTGGGCCATATTTACTGGCCCCACAACATATGATAAATACCGTTTTTTATATATATATTTTTTGTAAATTTTTATGTAATAAAATGATTTTATTACATATCAGGAATTTATATTTCTTAAAAAGGTCAGAAAAGAAGAAGAAGAAGAAGAAGGAGGAGGAGGAGTGGTCGACCGATATTGGTTTTTTGAGAGCCGATGCCGATATCTTGGAAAGCAGGGTGGCCGATGGTCGATATAATAATATAAATTAAAAATAATTTAATGTTTAAAGCATTCAATTTGCACGGACCGAAAGTCACACAGAGAACACGCGATCATGCAGGTCACATGCACACTTCACAAGATCTCACAACTGGATTCGACTAAGTTTAATTAAATTTTATTTTCATTAGCCATTCAAAGATTTGTTTAAATAATGTAAATGCGTATTTGTCGAATGCTGACAGCAAACGAGAAAGTATTATAATGTTTGCCTTTCTATTACTAATAATATAAAAGCAATCGTTATAATACTTTTTGTATACATTTTAAATCCTTTGTTTAACAGTTCTGTCGGATTATTAGACATACTTCTATCCGTATTAGACAGAACTGTTAATGACGACAGCGAACAAGAGGGAGAACGTGAGCACTGTGTGCTCAGGAACTGCCGCTCTCAGCGCCATCAAAATAAAAGTCCCACCTCGAACACATCCGTTAAACAGAAAAGCTTATCGGCCGATGCGGATATTTGAAAAATGCCAAATATCGGCTGATATATCGGCCTTGGCGATATATCAGTCGACCACTAAAGAAGAGACTCAACGACAGCTATAAATTCATATAAACCACACTTTGGCTGGAAAATTATACTAATTTGTTTATAGTTTTCTACGAGTTGTAACAGGCTCTAAAACAATCACAAGTCATTACATTACCTTAGTGAGATTTAAATCTGTGAAATATGACAACCATATTCAATTAGCTATAAAAACCATCAACATTTTTGCAAGTCAAAAAAACACACACAACATCAACAACAACATGTACATGACCAGCAAACATAAAATATAGTGACGACCCACTTCCAACAACTGGTCTTTAAAGTCACTGGCCCTGGGACATTCGGCCTTCCTTATTGATCCCTAAATAAACACAACAAAAGTTGAAGCAGGTTTTGTTAAAGTCAGTTTTGAAAGCTTATCCAAACTAGCCTTGTTCCAGAGCGAGCACATGAAGTTCTAGCAGGAGTGTGTGACATATTGACTGACTCTCTCAAACTCCAGCTGATAGGACAGTGTGAAAAATCTAGAGCATGGAAGGTGAAGCAGCCTCATTCGACCAATTCAAACTCCTCCCCTGCCTTTCTATTTATTATTGTCTTCTGGAACCTTTCTTTGCAAAATAAAGGTTAAAATACAAGCTCCACAGGATCAAGAGGTAGGCCTATACAATATTTCCAAGCCACATGGAAAAACATTAGCATTTTAAGTTTATCATAAAATCTCTTATATTCAGATTATTGTACCCAATATATTTAGCGGCTTAGGGACATAACAACAGCTAGCAAATTGCGTCCGTACGGCAACATTAATGCAATCCATCAGTGTACATTTGAGATTAGATTCTAAGAGGTAGTTTGATCCAAAGTTAAAGCACAGCGCTCAATAAATCACACACCCATTAATAGTTTCAGGCAGGTGGCATTTCGTGTGGGTTCAGCTTTATCTGCGCCTGGTATCCTCTACTGACCTAGACCTCAGCTGTTCAACCCAGCACAAACAGGTCTAAATGACTCTGGACACTGGCTATGTGCCCTACCGTCATGAACACCCTCAACAGTCCCTTTTGATGAAAAGCCTCTTGAGCTCAGCCTTCATTTGTCAGTCCACCAGTTTACCAAGTTTATCTATATTTAGCTGACGTTATGTGATGCACACAGTTTTGAAATATATAATTACAAATTATTTCTGGCATTCTTGACTAGCTTTATTAGTCCAATGTTGTCTGGATGTCAATATAAATTTGAATTATCTCTGTATTTTTGACTTCAAAACCAAAATAAAAGCTATTAGTACACTGAACAAAATTATAAACGCAACACTTTTGTTTTTGCCCCCATTTTTCATGAGCTGAACTCAAAGATCTAAGACTTTTTCTATGTACACAAAAGGCCTATTTCTCTCAAATATTGTTCACAAATCTGTCTAAATCTGTGTTAGTGTGCACTTCTCCTTTGCCGAGATAATCCATCCACCTCACAGGTGTGGCATATCAAGATGCTGATTAGAATAATTTAAACACGATTCAGAAACAGAAAGTAGTGCAGCTGCTTTATTTACAGGGTTTCCGGGGTAAAGGCTGCGTTTAAATGAATTATTATAATTATTATTATTATTATTTCTGCAGTTTAGCGCCATCTGCTGTCAGAAAGTGAAAGTGCGCTTTCATCCAGAGCGTCTCTCACGTGTTCTGCCATGTGCTTCTTGTCCGCACTTATTTACATCAGTGCGTATGCATCTTTCACGCAGCATACAGCGGTGTTGTGCATTTTGACCAGTTGATGGGAAAAGTATTCTTAAAATGCATTCAAAATTCTGAATAACTTGTAATATATAATTATTCACGGTATTTAGAAGAGCCCACGATAACAATATCGTGCATATTCATTAAAGTGATATATCGCATTACCGAAAACCGGCACAAGTCTATTGCACAGGTGTGCCTTAGGCTGGCCACAATAAAACAGATTTAGACAGATTTGTGAACAATATTTGAGAGAAATAGGTCTTTTGTGTACATAGAAAAAGTCTTAGATCTTTAAGTTCAGCTCATGAAAAATGGGGGCAAAAAGTGTTGCGTTTATAATTTTGTTCAGTATAGTAATTTGTAGTAATTCTATCAATATAAATAAATGGATACATTAATAAATAAATTACTAAATTAAAAAAAGCAAAGTATTGGAACATTCTTTAACAAATTTAGAAGGTGCCTTGACTAAGCTTTGTTAGTCTAATGTCACCTGGATGTTAATCTACACTACTGTGCTTTTTACTTCAATTCTAATTAAACTACAAATAAAATAAAATAAAATAAAATAGTGAAAATATTGACATATCCTTTAAAAAAATGTTCTGGCATCTTCATTAGTCTGAAATCATCTAGATACTGAAAGTTATCAGTGTATTTTCTTGTGAAGCTGACATGCAATAGAACAATAAAAATGTGTTCAGAAATGTTACAGAACATGATCTAAGATTGACTCTAAAGTAGCTTGACTTCCCTGTTGTCACCATCAAGAGCCAGTCATATATTTTATGTAAGTGACTTTGAAAGGAAGGGGCAATAAATAGTCTTTCCTGACAGACAGACGTTTATGAAGTAATTGCCTTGTAAATCAAGGCTGAACGAAAACAGGCCACTGTTCCTTACAGCTTGATGGAACAGAAAGCACATGTAAGCACACACACACACACACACACACACACACATACAACGACAGCCTCATGCATAATTGATCCCTCAGAGATTCTCCAGAACTCCAATGTTAACATTACACCCCATAACGTCTCCAAAACGTCAACATGCTGGATACAACACGTCAAGCCCCGGAATTTTTCGCTCCATGGAGCACAGCTCATGCCAGACTGATTTGTGTCAAGTAAGGCCAAACACACAAACAACGCTGGCAGAGAGGCGTTCTCACATGCAGAGGAGAAAGAGAGTCGGAGCACAACAGGAAGACTCTACCTGATATGGCCATGGCTGCCAGATAGGCCCAGGCTGGAGGCCTTGTAAGGGAACATCTGGTTTTATCTTGGAATCAGTGTGGACAGACCTCTCACATAAACACAGGCACTCTGGAGCACTGCAGATCTCTAGTCACTAACAAGCCTGTGAACGGCACCGAGCTGCCATCTGTTAGAGAACCCAGAGAAATCGCCTGTTGACAAGTGAATCATTTACAAACAAGTGGACGCTCTGGGCCACAGGCTTCTTAACTGATTATCAAAGCGATCATATAACCATGAGTTCTTCCTGCTTAACTCTTACATACATATCAGTCATATCTAACAAATGAATTGTAAATCAGGGGTCTCAAACTCAAATGTCCTCGAGGCCACTAATCAGGTAGTGCCACTTACAGCCAGCTGAACAGTTGCAACAAATTCATGACAGCAATGTATATGTTTATATATTGTATATGAAAATGTAATGAATAAATAACTAAGTAAATAGTTTTTGTATTAAATATATTATAAATTAAAATATTAGATATTATATTTAATATACATTCATTATAGTAATAATTATAATTAACAAAAGATAAATATATTTTAAACAAATAATAAATTATATTAAGCAATATAAACATACATATACTCTATACATATATATATATATAATATACATTATATACATTATAAATTATAGTAAAAAAACAACAACATAAAAACCATTTACAAATAATAAAACTAATTAAATTGAAAAAAATATTTCCACTTTTTAGATCAAATAGGTAGCAGTCCCATCTGGAGATCAGAAACATTAAGCTGGCTTTGATGTAACTGTCAAAAGAAATACATAATGGCTAAAAATACATGGCAATCAATCAACACTCATGGCATGCGTAAATAATATTTTAGTTGGGCAGCAAAATAAAGTAGCTGGACTAGCTGTGCAGTGTATCAAAAATGGAAACAGGCCTTCCAGTGTAGACAGCACTGTAGGGCTGGGCGATATGACGATATTATCATATATCGACGATGTCTCGTAAGTATCACGATGTCGATGTCAACAGTCAGGTAACAGAAGATTATCGACATTATCGGAAAAAAATGACAAATGAGAAACCTAGTATGTTGCAAAAAATATTTTACATAGGCCCATAGTAACCATTCAGGTCTTTTTGCATGCAAGAATTAAACAATTTAGTAGGAGGGTTGGGAATAGATAATTATTTATACAGTGTAATTATGTTTAATTAAGCTGAGATATAGCACTATAAATTCTTAATTAATTTGCGCAAATGGATGAAGACATAGGCCTATCTCAGCTCGCCCCTCAACACGCACGCATTTGGAGTTTCGGCAGCCCAGTACTGTATATTATATTGTGGCCGTTGTATTTTGATTCATAAAATAAAAATGATAAAAAATTAAAATACAAATATGAAATTTAAATTACCCTGCTTCTAAATAAATAAAGCAGTTATTTTTATTTAGTTAAAAACGGGCCAAAAGAGACCTCCGAACTAGGCTACCAGAAAGGAAAAAATAAAACTTAACGTTTTTGCTCAGAATTTGTTTTTAATCCCTGCATGATTTTAGTCATGTATGATAAATATCAAATAGCTTATGTTATAGCTTGACTACAAGTTTAAAAACAACGCTACAATTGTTATAATCAAGGAAATTAAACTTACCATCATGAAATGTGTCTACACACGCGAGCGATAATGCCAAAAAGAAAGAGAAACATCGGAAAATAGGCATATTTTATTCAAGACATTACTATATGACATCAACATGCATTTATCATTCTTACAATTACCACCAGAATGTCCAACTTCACCATGATGAACTTAAAATTGGGTTCTATTATTTTTCCTCAGCAGTTCTCCTCACAAAACGAAATTCATTTCAAACACAAATTTGATAAGAACAGAGTGGAAATTAGCAACACCAACATAACAGCAAAGCTAATGTTTTTTGTTAGTTTAAGCACAAACTAAGAAAAGTAAAACTAAACTTTAATGTGGCAATAATTAAGACCAAACTGAACCTGGTGTGTGTTTATGGTGAATGCCTGCAATGTTGTCTCGGCGGAGGCGGGGCGTAGTGGAGGTGGGGCTTGGGTAGACGATATTATCGGATATCGCGATATTTTTTAAGGCGATTATCGATAAGATAATTTTGACATATCGCCCAGCCCTACGGCACTGTTGATTATGTTGGGAGTGATCTAGTTTTGTCGTGACAGATGGGCGTCGTCAAACTTTTTGATGTATAGGAGCACGCAGGCTTGTTTGTTGTCCTAGGGTACAGTGTATATTTGTATTTAAGGCCTGTAAAAAGTCATGTAGAAAAATATTTAGCCTACTGTATTTCAGGCTTCTGTTTAACCAACCTTTAGGAGAACTATAAGGTATACTATACTTTGTAAACAGTGAATATCCCAGTTAGAATGTGAATAAATATCGTTTTTTATTTTTATATTATATAAACCAAGAGATGAATTGAAATTATTTTCTGTAGTAAAAAACAGCATCCAGGAACATTACATTAAAACACTACCCAGTAGAGCCCGTGGTACACTTTTCTTATTAATCCTGCTCCAGCTGAATTTCTGACCATTACCGCCCACTCCTGCAACGTGTGTATTCTGCTCCCGCCCGTTCCCATGATTTTTGTGCTGCCTTCTCCTGCAAACAATTTAATGGTGTGTTCACACCAAACGCAAAGCGAATATGCGCATTGTGTCACTCACTCTAGATTACTCGCGGGCAGTGTTGGGCTGTAACTAGCTACTAGTAACTTGGTTACTGTAATAATATTACTTTTTTGCAGTAACTAGTAGTGTAACTAATTACTAATAAGGCCACATCAAAGAGCATCAAAATGTCATGTATTGTTAAAATCCAACAATCAAATAATTTCTAGATTTATTTTCATAATTTTCACGACTCGCGCATGCATGTGATGTCCCCAGTGCAGCAGGCAAGCTTGGAATATGGAAAAGCTTACATTCAGCAGATAGAAATATTGTATTATATTGATTTGTCAGGAAAAAAGATGATCTGAACACTGCTGTGTAAGTTGTGGCTTTACTTTAATCTGGCATTACATCTCACCCACATCCCTCTGATCAGCATGTGGTACATTATATTACTATAATTAAAAACCTTTTTGGAAAATTAAACAGTTTCTTACAAACTTATGTGATTTGATAAAATACATAATGAAACATAATCGTATATGGGTAACGGAGAAATTACAATTAGCTTCAAGCTACACATGACAATTAATGAGATTAATACAACACTTCTTATCACACACACACACACACACACACACGCTCAAGGCTGATTTATACTCGACGCGTCCGCAAGTTTGCTTAGGTGCACGCGGCAAATATGACATCATCGCGGTGTTGGCGGAAGTTCGCTTTGAGTGCGCGCGACGTCGTTTCGCGTGGTGGTGTGCACGACATTTTTTGTAACTTTCCGCTCAGCTCCGCTTCCGAAGATGCAGTTCAAATGAGTTCAAAGCGACTCTAGCTGAACATGCACGTCTGTGCCAGCATTTGTGTGAAACAGAAGCATTTTGATGTTAAGTGCAGTCACACACACAGATCACGCTGCGGCCGAACTCAGACATTCAGGAAGAAACTTTTTAGCGCTGCCACAGTTTTATCAATTAAATAGCTTAATCGCTCAAGAGCTACATTATCTTTATCGCTAAACTGCAAGCTAACCGCTGTTTTCAGAAAGCAAGCGCGTTTATCCACAGTGGAATGAGAGCGCGTGTGCACAGGGTTGCCAGGTTGACAAAGATAAGTAGCACACTTAGCAGATATTTCTGTATTGCGCAAGTGTGAAGCTCTGTTTTGGGGATTACGTCTCTTTATATCAGGCAACCCCGTTGTGTTCCTCTGCGGCCAGATTAAACCTTGTTGCAGCCTATATATGCTCTATTCATTCTTTTTTAGAAACCTCGCACTTTTCTACTCTATTTTAAACGTCGTAAAATTTTAAACAAATTAAGCTCTGTCCACTGCTGTATCGTCAAATCTCTGTGACGATACATCGTCGTATCGATATTTTGAACACAGCACTAGTAACTAGTAATGAGTAATTATTACATTCTTTGAGTAACTAGCCCAACACTGCTCGCGGGATGTCTTTAGCGTCACTCGCGTGAATAAAAACATTGCGCAATCAACCATGGTGGAAATAACTACGATCGCTGCTTTGTAGGCAACCTGTTTTTGTCCCAAATATGCCGGAAAGCCAAACGCTGACTGGGTTCTTGGCGCACAAAACGGTGAATTTCATCGCCTTCTCCAGACACTGCGCCTGGATGACAGCTGCCTCAAGCGCTGATTGGCTTACGGAACAATGTGTCAGGCAAATTTTCTGCTTGAGTTGAAATTTTTCAACTTGCACGGAAGACACGATTCAGGCGTATATAGCGCGTTCGCAGCAAACGCGTCGCACATTTCGCGTTGCTCGGTGCGAATTCGCCTCTATTAGCGTCATTGCATTGACTTTGTATGTAATCTACTCGCGCAAATAATTAAATTCACGTTTGGTGTGAACACACCATAATACTGTATATAATTTTCGAATCAGGGAGCAGTGTTGCCAAGTCTGCAGTTTTCCCGCAGAATTGGGCTAATTTAACAGTTACCTCAGGTTGTTTTTCCATGTCCGCGGGTTGAAGCAACCCCAATAACGTGATATTTAGCCCCTAGAATGCAAATTTTACGTGTATTTTACTCCCCGTAAAGCGATTTTTAACGGAGCACCCCCTCAAAATGCGATTGGGTTAATGTAGAGTAGCGATTGGGTGGGTTTTGTTGTGAAAACCTGGCAACCCTGTCAGGGAGCCGCTATCAATAGACGGGGTATTGAAATCGCTTTTGAATCAGCACTCGCTATTCACTTTCACTTTCGTTTTCGTGATCACGCGTACTCTGTGTATAGGGAGCACATTTTACAACATAAGATATTTGTCAATGAGCTCAGGATCTGTTGAGCAGCAAATCCTCCACCATGGTCTTGTCAGTAATCTCTCCATACTCTAGACCCTTGATCAGTGAAATCTGACTCCAGCAGCTAGTGTTGGATGCAGGCTTGTCAAGTCCACGTTTATGATCAGTGTGCAACAGTGACTGTAAAATATATATGTATTTTAGATATGGAAATGACATATTTTGAGTTTTGATATTTAGGATAAGGTCATTGCACTTTGTGCTGTTCTTGACTGGCCATTGGGCTAGTTTTGTCACGCACAACTGGCAACCCTGCCTGTAAGGAGAAGAGCTGCTTTCAGTTTAGTGTAGTGTATGTTTTCCAGCTGAAGTAAATTATTTTTATTTCTATAAAAAATCAAAATGACAATGGGGGTGGTGCAGCAGTGGGAAAGTAATGTACGACCAAACACCATGTAACACAGACTATCACAGCAAGCCTGTTTATGTAACGCCATGATTCTTGTTATGCCCCAAATCGCGAGATGGCTGGACCTGCGCTATATTTTTTTGACCACCTACTCCCACCCGCAGTAAAGGTAACTGCCCGCTCTTGCGAGATTTGCGTCCCAATGCAGCCCTCTACTACCCAGTTTACAAAGTTTACCAATAAGCATGCAGCTAAGCTAAGGCAAGATACTACAGGTAAAAACTTTTCTTTTTTTTTAGTTACTGGACAATTTGGAAATTTTGGCCTAGTTTCAGACTAATGGAAAGAAAATATTCAAAATACACTAAGTGGTTATTGCGTTTCACCTTATCTATTTGCATATGTAGATTTCAATTAGCCTATATCACATATCTTTAAAGGTCATTTTCTCAAAAATGAATTATCCTATCAATACGTTTTTACAAGGGGGTTTGTTCATATATCATTTGCCTGATTTTATTTAACATTTTTATCCTAAAAACATGATGATCTTTTTTTGTTTTCTGGCTGTTGACAGTATTTTCTGATTCACTGAATGTTAAAAAGAAATATCCAAAATCCCTTCTGGAGGAAAAAACAACAACAACAAAAAACATTGAATGTTATTTAACATTTTTATCCTAAAAACATGATGATCTTTTTTTGTTTTCTGGCTGTTGACAGTATTTTCTGATTCATTGAATGTTAAAAAGAAATATCCAAAATCCCTTCTGGAGGAAAAAACAACAACAACAAAAAACATTGACTCTAATGTGTCAACAAAATGAAACAAGAATTTTGAACCTGGCTTTATCGAATGTTCAGATTTCTATTCTGGAAAAGTATGCAAATTAGTGCACATTTAATTAGATAATGCCTCATTTGCATATTTAAACAATAAATTTTAGGAAATGTGTAATACAAAAATTTTTGCAATTCTTAATGTAATAAATCAACTGGGAAAGTATGGTGATATTGATTAGTACATTTTTTTTTTTTTTACCCTGTTCACCTGGGGTATCTTGACAGCACACACTGACAAAGGCGAATAATACCAGCAATAAGAGATTTCATAGAAAGCTTTTTGATGATTGTGGCAGTAGTGTTATGCAGGGCAGGGGGCTTGTTATTACAGAGCCGCAGACAGCGAGGAAGAGCTCTGAGAGCTGAGAGGAGATCAGGGCAGGAAAGGTCAGCCATCTAGTGTGCGGCCATAGTATGTAATGCTTGCCCATGTTTCACAGTGGGATCATCCCACATGCGCAAACAGGACACGCTTACATGTTCTCTGTCTTACACAAAACTCTGTTCAAGAAAGTAAAACAAGACAAGACTGTAAACCGAACTAACCCGCTAACCTTCCCCAAACTCACTGGCACAGCCGTGTTACCGTGATCTTACACCTGACAAGCTGTGTACTCTGCCTGCTGTCAGTCAATACAATTTGGGTAATTTGGGTATCCTGGACAAAACACTTTAGAATAATACAATATCAGACACTGATTTTTTTTTCAGGGCATGCTTTGCGAAATGCCTGAAAAATGCCCTCTTGTTGCCAAATGTGAGTGTAATGATTTGTTTTACGAGAAACATAAAATGGTCCTTTGTTGGCAAGGCGAGTTGTGATAGGAGTGTTGCTCTGGATCAAGAGTCCAAATCATGACAGGAGAGTGTGAAAGAGAAAGTGTGCGTATGTGTAGGAACACTGTGTATGTATGTGTGTATGTGAGAAACAAGACTGGGAGAAATCAGAAATCCAGCCATCATACCAAACAAGGCCTCATCCACTCTCTGATGTGCAAACTAACTAAAGTACTTTTCTGAAAGTAGCAAAGAAGCATTAAATTGATCAAAATTGACAGTAAAGACATTTCATATAATATATTTCATATAAATGGATCATGGTTTCCACAAAAAATATTTAGCAGCACAAATGTTTTCAACATTAATAATAAGAAATGTTTCTTAAGAACCATATCAGCATATTAGAATGATTTCTGAAGGATTATGTGACACTAAAATATATTAAATAGAAAACAGTTATTTTAAATTATAACAACGTCACAATATTACTGTATTATTGATCAAATAAATACAGCCTTGCATGGTGATCATAAGACAATTTTCAAAAACAAAAAAATCTTATAACTTTTTAAAAAGAGGGTATATTAGACAATAAATTAGAAAATTCACACCACATTTTAGAGTCATTAAATAAACATACTTTTATTTTGTTTAAAAAAACAAAAAACATTGTAAAATTGTATAAAATAACATATAAAGATTACTATTTGAAAACTAACTAAATTTTTCCTTTTTTATAGACATTCTTCTGACATTCACTTAAATGCACAGCCGGATCACAAATGCTGAGACCAAGAAACCATTTTAAAAATACACCTGATGTGATTCCCTGCCTTCAACTCATGCTGCTCCTTCACTCCTCAGTGAATCAGAACCATGACCAACTTAACACTCACTTCAAAATAAAGCACTGTCTGAGTGAGTTGAACATGAATATTACTAGGTGCCTTGCACTGTTTTAATTAATTATATATTTTAGGTTTTTATTCATCTGTGTATTTTTATTTACTTTACTATTGTCATTATAATTTATATATTTTCCTAGCAACTGTTTTGCTCTTGAATGATGTGACAGAATTGTATAATTACAACACCTCTGAAGACAACTGTAATTTTTGTTGTTTTGTTTTGTTTGTTTGTAACTTTATTAAAGCACTGCCAGGTTCTTCCTGGATCTTAATCAGCTCATGTATAGAGAAAAAAACAACACAAAATTATATAAATGTTCCATTTATGCCCATTTTCAGCCTGAAAACTAAGCTTTTCAATTTGAACATTACATTCTTACTAAATCATTAAATTAATAGCAGTTATGATTACCTAACAGCAAAGTCAACTTAAAGATCCCAAATTTGTAAAGAAAAAAGGTAGTAGACTAAAGATTCTAGAGCTGCATGTCTCGTGTCATCTAGTGTGAGCATTATTTTTCACATCACTGTGGTGCCTCAGTGTTCAAATATCAGATATAAACCCAAACAGAAAGCTCTCAAGCGCAAACCACCTTCATCTGAGATTGGTAGAACACACTGTCTTATTCAGAGAACGCACTATACCCACAGAACTGACACTAGCTTGTTCGGTGATAAAAAAAAAAGCAATAAAAATCAATGAAAGGAAAAAAGCTTTCAAAATTAAAA
>NW_015546105.1:751974-753003 GCF_001515605.1 Sinocyclocheilus anshuiensis | reverse complement strand
GGGGGGGGGGGGGGGGGGGGTGGGATCAAGTATCTTCATGAGTGAGTTTCCTAATGCTGTTATGGTTAAAGAAAATGGATGAGGTAAGAGGTGATAAAGGGAAAAACACTTCAGTTGGCCAAAGTTACATCTATGGAATGTGGTGGAAGAGGACATTTCTTAAGTAAGATCTCTTCAGGATTACTAAGTGACTAGTTTGACTCTCTGGGCAAGATTAGCAGTGTTCCAGTTCCTAAATGTGTTTCCAGAAACAAAACAAAAGCAATTCACTGACAGAGGAAAAACACATGGATTCGGATTAAAAACCTTTAGTGATTACTTGCAAAAAACACATTTACACTATTAAAATCTAATTATTTACTAAGTGTTATGATTAAAAATAATAAAAATGATATTTTATAACTGCTACATACTGTAAATATTGCATGGGCTGTTTTTGCTTACATAAAACATGCAATGTTTTTATGTGCCAAACCCCCAATGGAATTGAGTTTTCCCTAAGCAAATATTTGTTGATGCTGTCTGATAATTAACAGACAGTAAATAATATTTTTTATTTCCCCATAGAAAAACAAACACAAGGGGGGGGGGGGGGTGGGGAGTCATGCATGGTATCTTCATGAATGGGTTTCCCAATGTTGTTATGGTTAAGCAAGTTGGATGAGGTAAGAGGTGATAAAGGGAAAAACACATTAGTTGGCCAAAGTCACATCTTTGGAATGTGGTGGCTAGAGGGAATTTCTTAAGTAAGATCTCTTCAGGATTACTAATTGACTAGGCTGACTCTCTGGGCAAGATTAGCAGTGTTCCAGTTCCTAAATGTGTTTCCAGAAACAAAACAAAAGCAATTAACTGACAGAGAAAAAAAAACTTGGAGTCTGATGAGGCATATTTAGTGATTACTTGTAAAAAAATAAATAAATAAAATAAAAACAGGACACATTTAAACTATTAAAGGTGATGTTGTTAAAAAGAACATTATTTTGTGTATTTGGTGTAATGAAATGTGTTTATGCGGTTTAAGGTTAA
>NW_015546105.1:746493-751685 GCF_001515605.1 Sinocyclocheilus anshuiensis | reverse complement strand
TAACCACTGATTTCTAGTCGTGTCCTCTTTTGGAAGGCCAAACAAAGTAGTTTCACTTTCACAATGAAACACACGGCGGGCTAGAGTGAGAGGAGGCCGGCGGCTAGAGTGAGGAACGACCGGCGGGTTAGAGTGAGCGGCGGCGGGCGGGCTTGAGAACGGCGCGGACGGCGGATTCAACGAAGGAGCGTCCGACGGGCGTGCGGCAACCACATGTGACGACCCCGGGCTGGACTCCACTTCGTCCACGGTGAAAGCCGATCCGGCGATCAACAGCGCGAAGTTGATGTATTTCCTCAGTGACCAGCACGGATCAGCTCCAGGCATGACGAAGCGGATATCGTCCTCTTCTGGAAGGCCAAACAAAGTAGTTTCTCTTTCACAACGAAACACATGGCAGCAACAATACTACAGCGAGAATCAAAGTTACGCCTTCTTTCTTTGCGTGAACATTTGGGTGGCGCTATGCAAATCTTCCCACATCGTGACTTAGACATGTGGGGGCGTGTTAGAACGAGCCATTTTAGGTAGGTGTGGCTGACTCTTAACTTTTATAAAGAATATCTCTTTGGATTTGAGACTTTAGTCTTGGCAACTTTACAGATCTTCTTTATGCACCAAGAGCTTGTAACACTCCAAAGAGAAAGGAAAAATTGAAATTGCATCATATGACCCCTTTAAAATATAATAGCTATTTACTAATTGTTATGATTAAAAAGAAAAAAATGATATTTTATTCCTGCTATATACTGTAAATATTGCATGGGCTGTTTTTGCTTTCGTAAAACATGTAATGTTTTTATGTTCCAAAACCCGAATGGAATTGAGTTTTCACTAAGCAAACATTTGTGGATGCTGTCTCATAATTAACGGAGAGTAAATAGTCTTTTTTTATTTTCCCATAGAAAAACAAACACAAATTAACTATTATCATGCCTCAGTGTAGTTACCTTCGACATGTGGTGTCAATTTGCACTAACCAAACAGCATCTCGAAAAGAGCAAGGCATGTGAGGAATGCAAAAAGAATACTTTCCACTTGATCCCCAAGGGGCTTTAAAACTGTTATCACGATACAGACTCTCCAATCACTTTTAGGGAAAAGAAAAACAACACAAACACAGTGCACGGCTGACTAATGAGTTATAGCCAGCAAGAACATCCCCAAAAATAATAAATGGGCCCGGAGAGGATCCTGCTGAAACAGTGAATAATCATGCTCCTAGGTCCTCGTCCTAAAGTCTGAGCCAGCATCAATCAAAGTTCTGCCACATTCAGGTCTTTAGGATATCAGTAACATTCTGAAACAACCACTGCAAGATCTTTTGATCCTACTATCCTACGCTAGATCTGATTAAAGGGTAATCTCATCACAATCATCACTTTAAACGTAAACAGGTGAGATCTTGTTCCACTAAGGCCAGTTGTGGATTTCCATTTCACATGAAGTCTTCGTTTTTCATGAAGACATTATGTGTACTCACCCCTCAGGCCATTCAAGATGTAGATGAGTTTGTTTGTTCATCAGAACAGTTTTGGAGAAATTTAGCATTGTATCACTTGCTCACCAATGGATCCTATGCAGTGAATTGGTGCCGTCAGAATGAGTCCAAACAGTTTTTAAAAAAAAAATCACAATAATCCAAATAATTAATCTTACAAACACACAGCTTTTCACTTCACAAGGCGTTAATTGATGGACTGGATTCATATTAATTGAACTTAAACTGTCATTCTGACAGCACCCATTCACTGCAGAGGATCCACTGGCGAGCAAGTGATGCAATAAATTTCTCCAAATTTGTTCTTATTCCAGAAACAAATTCGACTACATCTTGGATGGCCTGAGGGTGAGGGGTATATCACACTCATTTTTTTTCCTTTAATTATATTGTCTTAATGATTCATAAAGGTTCCTCGGCCTACGTGCGGCGAACATGTAACCGAGTAACGTCAAGCTCGCATCCATGGCGCCCCTAAGCAGGTTTTACCTCAGCGGCCTGTCATCGAGGATACAGGTGCCCATCAGAGCACTGAGCTCCTTTTGTACTCTGTGCCATGATGCCTAGAGCGAACATGATATGGGCCGCGACAGGAATCGTGATAGGGCTTCTGGTCATACATCCCTTCCTATGTGTACACAGGGCCATGTTTGCTGTCATCGGGTTTCTGTCTGTCAGGCACTGGGCTGAGCCAGGTAACTTTAACTCTCCTTGAGTGCCTGTCTGTGTGCAGCTGAGAAAGGCTTTGCCGTGCTCCTGTATGATCCCTGTTGCACGGCACTGTGGGAGCCCTGCAGCTGCTGCAGTCATTCTCCAGGCATGAGCGAAGAGGAGCATTACGCTCCATTTCCCAAGCGCCCTCTTAAAAGCACTTCAAAAATGGGATACAAAGTTTTAAAAGACGCCTCAAGAAAATCATCCTAGTATAGAAGCTTGTTTCTGCCATGGGATAAAAAATTCAAAAAAAGGTAACTGCGACCTTTTATTTCACAATTCTGACTTTTTTTCTTCGAACTGCGAGATAAAGTCAGAATTGTGAGATATGAACTGAGAATTTTGAGAAAAAACTTGAAATTGTGAGAAGTTTATAACTCTCAACTGTGAGATATAAACTCGCAGTTCCATGAAGAAAATTCAGAATTGTGAGATATAAGCTTGCAATTGTGAGATAAAGTTGCAATTACATTTTTTATTCCTTGGCAGAAACAAAAAAAAACCCTGAATTGTGAGATGTAAACTCAGAATTCTAAGAAAAAGGTAAAAAATGTGAGATATAAACAGAATTCAGAGAAGATAAAAAAAGGCAAAATTGAGACACATCTGAATTGCAAGAAAAAAAAAGGTCAGAATTGTTAATAAAAAGTCGCAATTACCTTTTTTATTTTTTTTTATTCCATGGCAGAAACAGGCTTCCAATATAATCCATGCTGTGTGTATTTTCCTACATATACAACCAAATTAGTGTCATCAAAAGACCCGGTATTTCGGTACCAAGTCGGTACTAAAAAAATGAAAACGTTACGGTACCAGGTTTTCTTAAGTACCGGAGGTACCGAGTACCCGGTCAACCCGGTTCTTGATGCGCTATCAGAAAGTTATCCTCTTCCAGTGTTGCCAAGTCCGCGGTTTTCCCGCGGAATTGGGCTGCTTAACACTGTTGCCACGGATTGTTTTTCATGTCCGCGGGTTGAAAAACGACCCCATAAACGTGATATTTAGCCCCTGGAATGCGAATTACCAGGGGAACCCCGCCAAAACACGTTAGGTCATGTTATCTAACAAATAAAATCTTATTGTAAAGTGTTTTTAATACTACAGTTTCCATCTATTTGATATACACTTAATATATGTAATCTTATCTAAATTTATTATAAAAGCTGAGGTTTGTTATTTACTGAAAAGTTATATTTTAGCTGGTGTCAATGATCTTATGTTGCATTTGGTCAGACTCAGCCCATTGCGTTACTGAAGTATATTATATTTTCCTTTTACAGCTGCAGACTGAGGAAGATCCTGAAACACACCAGCAAACCCTAAAACAGACAACAGTTTACAGATGTTTTTCAGTGGCAGCAGAACTATGACTAAACTTTTGGGTGAAACTTGTTTACTTTTTTCATACTTTTATTACTTGTGGAAAAACTTGAAACAATTTTAAATAAGTATAAAGAATGGCATTGGTTTTGTACATTTAATTTTTGTTTAACGTTATTAATAAAAATGTTGTTCAATTAGCATGTTTTTGTGTTTTGTTTTGGTACCGAAATTGGTACCGAGAACCGTGGATTTTCACTGGTATCGGTACCGAATACGGTACCGAATACTGAAATTTTGGTACCGTGACAACACTAAAACAAATATAATATATATGTGTGGTAACACTTTAGAATAGGGAACACTTATTCCTAATAAGCAACAACACTAATAAGCAACTAGTTAAGAGACCCTAAAATAAAGTGTTATATATGTGGTATATATACTGGTATACAATTTGAATTTTTTCCTTTCCCTTAAAGCACTGTTATATTTCTCTCTGATGTCTTTTGACAAAAAAAACTACAATCAACAATCAAAGCTCACTTGTCTTTTCTTAGAGGCCTCTATTCATTAACCTGGTGGGGAACTGTGTGTGCGTCATACGTGGCAGTTTGGGTGGGCCACGATTCTGATTTAATCTAGCGCAGCGCCACCACCACCACCGGAGCGTGTGTCTGTGCGAGAGCTCACTAAAGTAACAAGTCTTCTGTGCTAATGGCCACGTGATTCCCACAGACGCCTATCACACTCTTCATTAAGCCACATGGTTGAGTGGCCTTCTAATCTCTCATGACAGCTCACGTCATTCATAACACACACATGAGCAAGTACACAAAGCCCAAAAGAGACATACACAGACACACACCTCTCAGGGTTTAACAGACAGTACTTCTATGCCTCATTACTTACATTTACGATGTCGTTTTTCTATAACAGTCTTTAACCTTGAGGACATTTTAGTCATGTACCAATAAGAATGTTAATGTGTAACTATGTGGACAGACCTGAAAGACACTCACTAAATGAAAATTAAAAAGTAGTTAAAGTCATTTTAAGCAGAGATATTAAAAACATATATTTTTATAGTTTAATAATTATTACTATAGTATATTTTATTATATATTACAATATGTATTTTTACAAACTGTATTTGCTATCAAAACCAGCACTGTGCACAAACGCACTTTAATTGTAAAATTCGTTTAAGTAAGTAAACTTACATTTTTTATTAAAGTATAGCAGTCCCTGAATAGTTTTTAAATGTCAGTTTTCATAGAAATAAATTAATTACTTCTAAATTAAAAATTTGAACCATATTTAAAGACAAAAAAAAAAAAACATCACAGGATCAGAGCACAACTGCAAAAATAATTATATTAAAAGGCGTGTAAAATGCCATTTCTAAACCGGTTAAAACATTGGAAACATCTGCCTTTAACCATTTCATCTGTTTAAAAGAAGGACTTCCTGCGCAACATAAACAAAGTCAAGAAAATTCAGGACAAGGCTCATGCGAGAGGGGGTGAGACGCCGCCACCACTGAAGTCAGGGCCCTTCTTTTGACACTAATGATTGACTTTTCCCCTCCTGTGAAATGCAACTGACGTCATCATAGCTAAAGCTCAAAACAGGGGGCGGGGGGAGGGGGCCGGTG
>NW_015546105.1:691512-743718 GCF_001515605.1 Sinocyclocheilus anshuiensis | reverse complement strand
GGGGGGGGGGGGGGGGGCCGGTGGAGCGGCTACATTTTATTAGCATTACATTTTCACAGTGCAAACTTTTAATAGAAAAGGAAATGTTTGGAATATTTAGGTCAGTTCTTCCAAGAGTTCAGGTTTCTGTACTGAGTGCAGCGTTTCATAGTTTTGCCCTCTTTCAGTGGGGTTCGCTCTCAGCAGCTAAACACACAGACCTTCCTCTGTAGCCACCACTGACGTCAGCAGTCACCTAGCAACAGTCTTATGGTGTAAAAGCAGCAGTGCTGACACTGTTTTCAAATAAGACAGAAACAGAGTGAGAGAGAGAGACAGATGGTTAAAGTAAGAAAGGAGACAAAAAAGGAGGAATAAGGAGAGCAGCAACGTTTTTAAGATACTTGTGTTTCAGTGGCATAATGTATTACCACAGTAATTTAATGCTTCCTCAAACACACACATATTTGGAGCTTTATTTTTTTTTTTTAGAATAAAGCATTCCAAAAACTCTCAAATTGGGCTGAATTGATTTAGCTTATTTTTCCGTGCCTTCACAGACTAATGGGACTTTAAAATAAAATAAAAATTCTTCCAAACAAACATTTAAAAAATAAATAAAATATTAAACAAAAAGCCTATAAAAAATACCTGTGTTTCCAACAAAGTATTCATCCTGAAAATTACAGTATTTGAAAAATAAAAATAAAGCTTAAAAAAAATCAGGTCAGTCTGATTTAGATTTATTTTTACAGAATTGTGTATTTAAAATATTTTTAAATAAAGCTCTCAAATTTAAATTGTCATGTGTAACAACTCATTAATTAAAAAAAATAATTAATTAAAATAAATAAATAAATCTTGCATGCCTTTCATTCTAGAGTCATGGAAATCAAAGAGCCAAAGCCAAGCTACAATCACAATCCTTAAGTAAATTGAACACTGGCTTCCCGAGCTCAGGAACTCACACATGAACTCTCCATACGACCCACAAGACCTGACCATGTGTTCGTCCCCCCGCAGCCGGCCAAGTGAACAAACAGCTTTTTCAAATGCTGGACACATACAAGGATCAACAACCTCCTTGTGGACTTAAGAGCAACTAGGCCACCTTAAATGTTTGAGTGTCTGGGAACCTTATGGTGCAATAAACCTTTCCCGATAAGCCATGCAGAAAATCCCTGGGCCTACTTAAAACCAATGAGATGTGCAGAGTGTGTGGCTAATATAAAGAGGGGAGGTGTGCCAGACGTCTCCTGTTTTGACCCGTGGGTCTCCTAGTCTGCTTTTGACCCCGTCCACTAAGGGAAGGTATGAACCCGTCACTTCAACACATCCAGGAAAAGCCACTTATCTCTCAACTGTTTCCATTAATGTCCCCAAAACATGGAGACACAAAGAACTGCATGGATACGATGAGTGAAAGCACACACACACACACACACACACACACACACACACACAAACGGCTGTGGAGAGAGAGCGAGAAAGTGCAGTTAAGAAGCTGGGGAAATGAGGAACAGCCAAAGTACGATTTAACAAGTGTTTGGCTTGGACCGCTTGTCCTCAAAAATCCCTCCCGTGCTAAATTAATAAGCTTTATCAATGTTATTCATGTCAATCACATGAAATGTATTAAAGGAACCACTGCTGCACTAGTGGGAGAATATACAGCAACTAGAGCTGAATGAGACATCAAGACAAATTAAAAGAAACCATGCACACACGTGGTCAAGGCTGTAACAAGAAGAAAAGAAAAGAAAATGTATTATTAAAAAAATAATCAAATGAAAATGTATTTAATAAAATGTAACACACCGTGTTAGTAAACCTGACTAACAGCAACACTAAAGCGCTTTAAGCAACCGCTGCTCAGCCAGCATGTAAAACTAAAGAGCTGCAAGCTAATTGTTGGCGATCATGACGCAAACGGTTTTCAAGGTAACCGAGTTTTGGAGTAGCCACTCCAGCATTTCCTCATCTGTTTGCACTCACACCAGCAGGCTGACAATGCACTCGCTGCATCCTGTTTCAGTCTGCAGACAGAAACGCCACTGATCTGTGTTAACCCTTTCCTCCTTAACCTGGAGAACTCCAGCGTGCTATAATTACTCACACCACAGGGCTGTTAGGATCGTGTCGGGTGGAAGTCTGGGAAAAAAATAATAAGAGGGGTTTTCGGGAAGTAACAGAGAGGAACAGCTGGTTTTATGTTACGGTTCTTTGTGTCTACCTTAAAATGCAACGGACAACTTACGAACTGAGAGAGATGCAAAGAATGCAACTGAAAGCGTGAACCTTTGAAATATTCCAGCTTGGCACGGTTCCTGGCACAACAGAACACATTTATTGCTCCCCTCAATGAAGAGCACATTTCACATTAAAACCAGCCCAACACATTATTAGATAATCAAACACAATTACATTGTGAATGCACTGTAAATCTAGAGGAAAGATTTTGTAATAGTTTAACAATATTAGTTCATTTTCATTTTAACTACAAATTTAATAAATACTTATTATTATTATTAATAATAATAATAATAATAATAATAATAATAATAATAATAATAATAATAATAATAATAAACATAATTCGGGAAGTTAAAACAGTAATTTTTGTTAATTTCTCAATAACAAAAATAATAATAATTTGGTTCTTATTAAATAAGAGTAACGTCCAGTAAAGAGTACGGTGTAAAGATCATTCCTCACTGTTGTCTAGCCCCTGCTCCTCATTTTAAATTTGCGACTTAGGTCGGGGAGAGGATTTGCGTAACCAGTGTTAACAGATACAACACACATAACCACCAATTTATACATGATGCAAAAAGAAGGCAGTCACTCAGAAACAGCAGCCCGAAAATATAACTTAATCCTAAAATGTGTGAATAGTTTTAAATTCCTCATTTCAAGATTATCCCCTTCTTTCCAACATACACACACACACACTCATACCAGTCCATTCAGAGAATGAGACCAAAACCTCACTCGCACTCCAATAATGGAAATAGATCACAGCGCTTCATCTCACACATAATAGGGCCAAGCCTCCCCATTTTCTTTTCACTTGTTTTAAAAGGCATTCTCAGAGATTCACACCCTGTTTCACATCACTTCATCTTTTTCATTTATGACTACAAACTACATTTTTGAAACCTATTGCTGTCATTGTTTTTCAAGCTGTAATTTTCATCTAAAGAAAAAAATATTAAAATTGAAACTATCAGACCTCTACGAGAAAACACACACACATACACACAGTTTGTGTATGTTTGTCATGTCTCCGAGCGCTCAGTATGGTCGGAGTGTTCTCTACTCTGATCATGCCGTTGAGGAGGCAGTCAGTAAATTGCACATGGCAATAAGTAAAACTTACTTTTTTTCTGTAGACATACTCTCATACGTCACCACTTAGTGACGTCAATGTTATATCATTCCACATGGCATTAGTGCAGGAGAACGTGACAGCTGAGAGGAGCTCCACTCCACTGTTCCACCGTCTCACACACACACACACACACACACACACACACACACACACCTTTTCTCTCTCCCGCTCTCTTTGCTTTATATTTAAGGGTTGCTTAGAGGCATTAATTGCCACTATATAACTACAAATACAACTGTGTATATATGGCTGGTAATACATTTGAATTACTAAAAGACTTGTACTTAAATTACAAAATTAAATAAATTGTTTGTTGCACTCAGATTTTTTTTGTGTGTGTAGTACTATACAAAAAGGGATACAACATGAAAAGAAAACGAAAAAAACGAAGAAACAAAATCCTGTCTGTTTATATCAATAAAAATATAATTTAACAATTTGATAATTTTAAATAATTTAATAATTTGAAAAAGACAATACTGCTGACTGTACTTACAATAACGCCACGCTATCTGTGTGACAGCCTTTGCCTCTTATTATTTTAAGTCCTCTGTATTATTACAGTAAAGCACAGTAACAGCTGATGTTTCAAAAGTCTCAATGAGACATTATGACTGTGGCACAACATTATTGCACACACCATGGCAGAAGGCCATGTAATACCACACAGGCTTTATTCCTAAAACACACACACACACTTCACATTGATGAGTGACTGCAAATGCTCCTGCTAAATCCAAAATAAAAAGCCCAGCTCTGACTGAAGAGGCCCAGCTCTGAATTTATTCACAGAAACACACTAGCGCCACATTCAGCAGAAGAAAACATCAACTTTGCTAAAGGTAGAAAAACATTCATATATAAGATTTGTGCGCAACAAGGCCTTTATACCTAAAGAAATGATGCACTTATGCGATTGCTTTCTTATTTTGAGTAGCTTACATAAACCGATGTTTGGGTGATGATGTTTTACTGTGAATTGCCACACGCACTTTCACCTCACTGACACCTCAGCGGCGGTAAAAAGTAAATCCCTCTCATCAAGTCCAATGAATTATGAATTGTCAGTCTCACTGTTCTTTCATAAATACATAATATGGAGTGCTTTCCAAATGTGCCACATGCGTTGCAGGGGATTCCCGGTCCAGGACATCTCCAACATTCAGGCATCTCATTCCAAAAGTGATCTATTCATTTTCAACTGAGGGAAAGAGCACACATGGCCTCACTCTGGCATTTGCCTTGACACACACAATCACAGGCCATTCATATGTTGTCAATTAATTCAGCAAATCACTGAGCTCAATTTACAATATATATACATATATATGAAACAGTGTAAATATCATTTTCACATAAATAATTCTAAACAAATTTGGAGTAGAAAGACTGATATAGTACTTTCTTGTCAAATATAATCTAATAATTTTTGTTGTAGTTACAAGTAATTTTACAGTGTGTACTAGGGCTGCACGATAAATCGCATGCGATATTTAACACGCATCTTATCAGTAAAGCCAGTTCTGTAATCAGCGGTAAATCTCCATCACCTGCGGGCTTTCACATGGAGCAGCATTAACTACACCAAGCCGTTGTGCACTGACGAGCTGCGCAAAACCATGTTCATATTCGCGCGATTTTTTGCGCAGCTCTTCAGTGCACAACGGCTCGGTGTAGTTAATGCTGCTCAATGTGAAAGCACGCAGGTGATGGAGATTTACCGCTGATTACAGAACCGGCTTTCTGACAAGATGCGCATTAAATATCGCATGCGATTTATCGTGCAGCCCTAGTGTGTACATAACTTTTTATGAAGTCTTTATAAATCAAATTAATTCAGATTTTACAATAAAGAAAGATATTTAATTCATACAATTGCAATAATTTGAATATAATACTCACCAATAAATTTCCAATTTCAATAAAACAACAGCATAAGCATGAACAGCGGTTTCTCAGCAGGGTGCAGTGCACTATAATGGAAACACTGTCACAATCAGCAGTAAGTTGTTAAACAAACTGTATTTCATCACATAAACACTGGTCAGTTAGTGGAGTGTGAAAGATGCAGACCCGTGTGACAGCATTTTAACCTTTCGTGACTTCAGCATTACTTATGTACGTCTAAACCTTCTGGGCCCTCACTTATTGTGTTGAAAAAGATTAGCTGAAACCTTACCTAAACAAAATATATTAAACCTCCCAGAAGCTGGCAAAACTGAAAATAGCTATGAGCCAAGTAGTGATTGTTCTCATTTTCTTCGCTTTCATGAGGTCACGAACATCACGAGATACCCAAACCTCTCTACGAACCCATATGGCAAAACACCCCAGAGACAAATAACAACTGCCAACTTCACAGCTTCCATATCAACATGAGCCACTAACAGCAAATGACCAAGCTACATTCCATTCTGATAGCAACAACAACAACAACAACAACAACAAAAATGACACAAATGTGTTTTCTACAAAGTATATCTATATTTTAAATGTTTATATTACCAATATTTTTTAATGATAATAATACGTAAACATTTGTCATCAATTATGACACAGCATGTTAATACTGCAGTATTACCAGCAACCCTTTTTAAAACCCACAAAGGTCAGCCCTGTTCATCAGATTACATATCATTTATTTTGCAAAGGCACTCATACGACAATTACACTTTATATGTCAATTTTAAATACGCAATGATAATAATTACAATAATTGAAAAAAATAAATGCTTTGCTGGCCATAAATGCAGGGAATCCATAATAAATCTTAAGCACGCAAACTAAAAGTCAGTTTTATCTAAATGAACTGGGTGGCGCTGTGGAGCAAGTTGATTGTATTTTATCACAGAATGTCATCGTTTGCCTCGTGAAGTTTGGAATTACTTTGATCAAAATGATCTTACTTAATGATCTTACAAAATTGAATTACTTTTGATCAAATAAATGTGTCGGCGTGCATTCTTATTGTTATCAGACTGAGGAGCCAACTTTCACCCGAGCATGTGAATATTATTGTTTTTCTCAACATTAACATGTGAAACAATATAAACACGATAAACATAGGCCGAGTGTATGTATGTTCTGCACTGTAATTGGCACTGTATATATATATATATATACATACATAAAATGTTTACACACATTTTCAACTAAAAGAAAACCTTGAGATATAACGTAATGTTGTTGTAGAACATTGTGTAATCAATTGCTTGTTCAGAAATGGTGACAAAAGCTTGACTATTAAAAAAAATGATGTCTTTCTCGTTAAACATTACTTAAACTAATATTTGAATACTCGTTTTTTTTTATGAGCCCAAATATTTGAATACAATATTTTTGAAAAATGCCCATCCCTAATATATATATATACATTCTAACATTCAGTAGTTGGAGTAAGTGCTTTGAGACACTACATGGCACCAACTAGCTTGAGTTCATCACAAAGTTATGAAACATGAAAGCAGCACTCATATGTTACCATGGGCAACAGTGAAATATCCAGCTTAGCTGCTCTGTACCACGATTGACCAATAACTGACCACACCAGTGATGCTCCTCATGATGGTTTTAGCTTGATGTTGATCTACGCACACACATTAATTCAAGGCTGTAAGCATTATGGTTGTTATGCTGACTGCTGCATTTTCATAAACTGTATTTCGACATGTACAGCTTACAATGTGATTAAAGTGCAAACAGATTATGCGACACAATTGGCTGGTCATGTTGGGATTCTCTGTGCAATTCTTTCTGCATTTTCTTCAATTGCTCAGTTCTTCTTTCACCATGCCCTTTATCAGCACAGTATAACTAAGATGTCCGACAACATAGAGAAGACTCCATGGAATGGACCTAAAAAATGTCCAATGTCTTCAATGCATGCTCTGTAAACAATGCTGCTTACCCTTAATGATAAACAAATTAGAATGATCACATTCAATAAATCAAACATCTTAAATCATCAGTTTAAAATGTTAAAATAAAAACATGCACACTTATTTGCATTCTGTTTGCTACTGCTCCAACTTTCTAGCTACCGTCGTAAGTGATAAAATTGAAGACGTTTCTTTACTAAATATCTAAATATACATAAACAGGAAAAAAGCATGTTTTATACAAATTATGTATTTTTCTGGATTTTGGAAATAGAATTTTAAATAGAAATGTATCATGCAAAGTCAGTATAGATGAAAAAAAAATCAAGCTCATCACAACCCTGACAAATCATTTTTGTTATCTGAAACTAAAAATCTAAGGCTTTTCTAATAAGCCTGTAAGTTAGAAAAGTGGCTATCACAATTGAATTCACACTTCTTAAAGATTCAGTGCATCGTAACCAGTACTTTTTGGCCTTAACAAAAACAGATTCTTTCCAATCAGTGACTCCTCTAAAACAGCCACAACCTGTCCTCATCTGATCTGCAAATAACTGCTTCTTTGTGTGAGTGTGCGCGCATACACTTTGTTCAACTGTTTTGGTCATAACTCGAGGGGCTAAATTCAATTCTGACTCTAAAATATATGATAATGTATCAAATAAACCAAATTCCATCTAACTGCATTACTTTTAGCTCAACTTCAATGATAAAGTTAGCTATGTAAGAAAAACAAAAAGGAACGAGGCATTGTTCGCTGCTCGGCCCCTAGCATCTCTACAATATAATCACCGCTCCAGTGCTATGTTAAATGTGACTGGGCTTTGTTATGATTATCAACTGATTTAAAGATCCAAGCCACATAAACATCTCAAACAGCCTGGCTACTTCATATAGCGGTCCATCTTTAAAGCGTCATAACCCTGCCATCAGTTCTAAACACAGCTCAGGCTGTGACGAACATTGGGCTGAAAATGCAATGAGTCACAGGTGGCTTGAAGAGAGGACTGTGTACAAGTAAAAAAGTCATGAGACCATACGTGAGACACAGCACTGACCGGACCAACAAGCAAAAAATATATATACACTCACGCACACATTAAGACCCTGCCACAGGAGAAAAACTACATAGTGCCAGTAACATAAAAGAATAAATAAATGTACATTATTTTCTCACACCAACAAATTTAACAGCAGAACATAAAGAAGGCTAAACCTGTGTTTACTTCAAACTGCCCATGACGTTTTTTCACAACTGATAATGACTGATAATAACCTTACACTCTCACACTTTCAAGGTCTGTACAAGGAGAATGATTTTGGTAATTGAAAAAAACTAAAAAGGTTATTGAAGTATGTATTACATTGAAGTATGTTTTAAGGTGTTACTTTGCTGTTTCTTTGTAATTATTTGTGAAATTCACTACCAATTTTGTGAGTGAAAACTGTTTCTACACCACTTTTTTTTTTCAGTGCAAGTTTAAGTTGAAGTATGAAAACTACTAAAACTAAGACTGAAATATAAATAAAGCTATTTAAAAAAAACTAATAAAAAATGACAAATGTGCAACAAAACTACACTTCAACATTAAAATTGTCAAACAACAAAAACTAATTATATATATATATATATATATATATATAAAATAAAAGTGTAAATGTATATAAAATATAAATAGCTTATTTTGCTGTGTACACAAAAAAGTAGAAAGCAGAAAAAAGGCAGATCAACATCACTCAAAGTAGAATACATTTACTAGAGCTTATTTTTATTTTTACTAAAAGTTGTAACTTAAACATAACATTTATTATTATTATTATAATTTATAATACCCATGTTAAATTGGAGAATACTAATACTAATATAATGCATTCCTTAAAATCAAGCCATCTAAACAGGATTGTGTGCGAGTATGAACAAAAGGAAAAAAGCTTAACTATCAAAAACAGTCAGAAAGAATCAGAGTGTCTCACATGTCATTTCATAGCCCCTTTCACACAATAATACCAATAAATTGCCGTAAAATTTTCGGAGCGTGTGCTGTTCACACAGGCAACGACGTTCCGTCTTTTTACGGTAAAGCACCATGCACACATCAGTTTCAAAATACAGGTAAATTCTGTGACATCATTAACGGAAAAAAATTATCTTTACATGGCTGCGCGTCCCGGTGTTGTGTTTGTAAACAACATGGAGGGGTCGGTCAGTGTTTTTGTTGATGTTTTAATTTTTGTGTCAAACGTTCACATTCATGCAGCTGCTTTTGGCCCAGAGACATCGCATTAGACAATTTCAAAACCGAACTACACAGAGCAGAGTAAACGCGTCATCTGCGTCAGAATGTTATGATTGGCCCGGAGTAGACATCTTACCTCAGCACATTCTGAACTCGTACATGCTCATACCGGCAATCTTGTGCTGCGTTCACACAGAGCGCATTACCGGTAATTTATTGGTAACGTTATTTTTGCTGGAACAAATTTATCAGTATTTTCAAAAGGTTCCTGTTCACACATTATCTCTTAACCGTAATTTACCGGTAATTTACCAGTAAAGACTGAATGAGTGAAAGGGGCTCATGACTCAAAATGAGAAAAAGACAGTAAAGTTGCACAAACACACCTATTGAAAATTCACTGTACAAAAATTTTCCTTCACTAAAAATTTTAATTAAAATTGGAGCACACACATTGACGTCTGTGTTCAATGTGCCACTTCTAAGTGCATTTCTCCAGCTCCCTTTTGATGAGATGAGGGCACAAATTATATTGCATAAAATGATACAGAGTAGGGTGAATTTTAAAAAATGCATTAATAGGGGTTAGGGCTGCACGATTAATCGCATGCGATATTTAACGCGCATCTTATCAGTAAAGCCGGTTCTGTAATCAGCGGTAAATCTCCATCACCTGCGGCCTTTCACATTGAGCAGCATTAACTACACAGAGCCGTTGTTCACTGACAAGCTGCGCTAAACCACGTTCATATTCGCGCGATTTTTTGCGCAACTCATCAGTGAACAACGGCTCTGTGTAGTTAATGCTGCTCAATGTGAAAGCACGCAGGTGATGGAGATTTACCGCTGATTACAGAACCGGCTTTCTGACAAGATGCGCGTTAAATATCGCATGCGATTAATCGTGCAGCCCTAATAGGGGTAAATATTTAATGGATTGACGACTCTAATTTTTTTGTAGTTCTATGCATAAGCCGTCATGATAACAACTTTTTGTTGTGTGATATACTGCCCCAGAAATAATTGCAATAAACAATATTATTGTCATTTTAAGATGATAATCATAATATAAAAGCATAATAATGCAAGAAGGCCAAAACACTTTAAAATGACAACAAACTTTTAATTCTTAAGAATATTTAGATCATGGAAATTAAGTATCACAATATTAGATACCTTAAAAAACTTGAATAAACAGTAAATAAAAATTTTCTAAAAAAAAAAAGAGCAAAGTAACAAGTAGAAAAAAATAAAAATTCACAAATAACTTGTATGGAGATTTTTCCATCTACAGATTTTTCCCGGACCTTCTTTTCTCTGTAAATGAAGGGTGCACTGTATTGCTGAAAAACACAATCTCTACTTAGCAGTCAGACGTCTGTATGAACAAAGGCACAGATCCCTAAACAAGGCCATATCTGCAGCAACTTTTTTGTAGAAGCATTTTTTAAATTTGAACTAGCACCAACTACACCACGTTATGTACGAGAAGCTGCAAAAGACACAGGCGCAAGTGGAAAGCAAAAAACATGATGACATTAATTTTTATGTAAATATAATGGGCAATATATTGCATCACCAAAAATTATTGAGGTCATGTACATATATTGTGCGGTAAGTCAATATATTGATTATTGTGGCAGGCCTATCTAACATGCATTGTGAAAGCTCTCATCTCATCATATGCAAAAGTAAATTTTGAATATATTTGTCTCCATAAGCACCAACAAAAGATAGGAGCTAGAATTATATACTGCCGCAATTCAAACTAGGACAAGATGGAGTTCAAACTTAGAAAATTCCATTTACTTTCTTTCTAATTTGATATTTTGTTTCCAGGTGTCCTTACAGATCCCATGTGAGGGAGAACTGACGCTACTGCTCAGTAAGAACAGGTGCTTGCAGGTCAAAATAATGTCTGAAACTGGTCATACTGAAACCTCAATTCATGAGCGTGACTGGAACAGTGCACTCATTCAAAGCGCACTCAAATCACTTGAAGCACAAAGTGAATGGCCTTATGTGCAACCAAGTAGAGAAGGAACTAAACTCTTTATAAAAAGTGTGAAAACATGCAAAGCTCTGATACAGTTTTATTTTAAAGATGAAGATGTGTCCTGTAAAATACTGCCTTTATGTATGTGCAGAAACAAGTCAGGATGACTACATGAAAACCCAGCACTATGTTTCAGTATATTTACTTTGCCGCACATGTTTGATGACCTTGAATTTAGTGTTTAAACATGACCTTTTACCCTTGGCTGGGGCCGACTTTTTGGGCAATGTGGGCTTGACGTTAAAAAATAAATAAAAATCAAACAACTGCAAGCACCATATCCTACTCAATGAACTAACAAAGTTTCCATATTTATACAACTTAAAGATAACAAATTGCATGTGCCTAAAAAAAGTTAAATAAACAGTCTGCTGATTTTCCATTATCTCACACACACATAACATAAACCCAATACTTTTGTTAAACCTTTTTACTTCACACTAGAATGCAAAAGAAGAGCCAATCAAAGGAAAACATTTAAAACTCTATACTCTATTTACGGCACAGACACAGGGACAAGCGCTGCCCCACTTTTCAAGTGTTTGAATCAATGATTAATAGTGTAAGTTTTGTTTCACTTCAGTACGAACACAACATTCTGACCAGCATTATAAGAGTGCTGTAAAATAACGTCTTGTGGGTAAAAAGTAAACGTTTTCCTGTAGTACTGAGAAAAGGCAATATTACTACGATTCTACTAAACAGACATTTTCATTAAATGTGTTCTTGAAACTTGTTAAAAAAAAGGATCAAATATATTTTACAGGACACATCTTCATCTTTAAAAATAAAACTGTAACTACTGGAACAACATGGGGATACAACCCAAAACTTCACATAAGTAACTAAGCCTAAATGCAATTTTGATCCATTTGAAACATCCTGAAATGTGCACTGCGTTCACTCTAAAATACCAAACAAAGTTACACTGAAATGTTTAGCAAATAAAGAAAAGTTCTCACCCCATCACAGTGAAACAATCAAACCCAAATAAATTTGGGAGCTAGGCAACAGGTGACTGACCCAATATTAAGACCTGGCCCAACAACAATGTATACAAAATACTAATGCTATCACACTTATGATATAAACTCTGTGGATTATTGCTGTATAAGGAGTGTGCTGTCGTGGTGTAGTGTGATGGGGTATCAGGAGTGTGTTTAGGATGGCAATGTACACTCTTAAAAATTAAGGGTTTCAAAAAGGGCTTTTCGCAGCAATGCCATAGAAGAATAATTTTTGGGTCCCCAAAGAACCTTTCAGTGAATTGTTCTTTAAATAACCATTTTTTGTTAATGTGAAGAACATTTTAAACCTTTTTTCCACTATAAATAACTGTTTGTTGAATAAAAAAGTTCCATGGATGTTAACAGTTCTTCATGGAACTAGAAATGCAAAGAAAGAACCTTTATTTTTATGAGTGTATGTTGCCTTTTGAAGTGTCAGGAGTGTGTATCGGGAGTATGATGATTTGTGATGTGTTTTATAGTGCATATAAGGAATGTGTTGGTATATATCAACTGGTAACAGAGTTGATGGACTGTTGAACAGCCCCTACCTGTTCTCTGGATATACAGGGCAGAGAAGGTCTGCGGGGCATCTTACAACTGCCATAATAACTGCTGGACGTCTCTCCCAAAGAAACACAGCTTGACCTTCTTCTGGGTCTGATGACGGGAACTTTCTCCTCCGCGTTAGGAATCCTGCCGGCCGTCTCCCTCGGTGGGTAATAGTGATCAAAACAAAGCGCCAGCAGAGTGCCGGAGACCCCCGCCAAACACGCCAGCACCGGCCTGAGGGACGGAGACAGGCAGACGAGGCTGGTGAAGGACAGCAGCCACACCATGCTGGCGAAGACCAGGATCAGGACGCTGTGTTTGAGTTTGAGAGTGGGGATGAGAGTGAGCAGACCCACGCAGCCCAGCACAAACAGCAACCTGCCCATCATTTGCATCTGATGGTGCTCCTCTCCCCACTGCAACAAGCGCAAGACCATCAAATCCCCCAAGTAGCATGACGCTGGTAAGGACAAAAGCCAACATCTGCTGCTTTCCCTCTTCGTCCGCCTCAGGTAGAGGGTGAGGAAGAAATACGCGCAGCCGATGCTGAATAAAGGACTGATGGACTGGGAGAAATCAAAGAGTAAAGTCCGCAGCTCCGAGACGCCGTGTTCACTCTGAAAGCTCCAAGAAATGAAGCAGGAGAGCGCCAGAACTGCCAGCGCTCCCACGTAGACAGCCGAGCCGCGGAATAGTTTGGACTTGAGGATATCCTCATTGCAAAACCTACAGACGTTGAACAAAAAGCCCCTCGGATGGTCTTGTCTTAACGGAGTGACGCAGCTCTTCACATAGCCGTTCCTGAGGCTCTCCGCGCTGTTTGCATTGCCACCAACACCATCGTGCTGTCTGCTTTTACTGTGCAAACCCTCTCCTTCCTCCCGCACAGCCATGTTGTCCTCCTCCAGTGCTCTTTAAACTTTCATTCCTCCGAGATAAATCCTCCGTGTGTCAACGTTTCACTACATGACGGCAAACGCGCTCCATGGTCACTCAAACGTGCTCAGGCATTTTGGCCAGGAGGAAAAGAGGCTGAAATGTTGTTGTTTTTTAGCAGACTCGAGCTCTAGGTCGCCGTCTAGGTGCGACAATTTGTAACAATGACCAGAGCGCGAGAGACAGACGCGCGCGCGCTCTGCAGCGCAGCCAAACCGCGCCGCCTTCAATTTATGCCTGTATCTTTCATTTCTAGTCATTTTTCCTTGCCTCAGTGCGGTATTTGAACAATACCATAGAATGCTGAATATATCTATATGTAGAAAATACATAACAAGACTTAAAACACAGCATATATGTAGGCTATATGTGTGAGTGAGTGTATCCTTAGAAACTTTGGAGTCGTGTGTATGTATACATACGCTGTCTTTATTATTTGGAAATACGCACGATTGTAGCATATGATTGAGCTAAGTCACTAATCAGTCAGGTAAATAGTGTTGATTATTCTATCTTTTACGTTTTCGGCTATAACGAGACAACAGGCCCTTATGGTTTAAATGCACCACAAGAGGTCACTAATACATTATGTTACGGCTGAGTTATCAACAGTTTCTTACCAATGATTGGGATCCAGAGGCTAAGCTGACCAAGGAACCCACTAATATTACTGTGTTTTACTTGTAACACTGCATACTATCTCATCATTATTACATTAAGCTAATTTTGGTTGAGTTTCTCAACTAGCCTATACCTTTTCATTCTTTCTGTTCTAAAAGCAAAATCAACCAAAAATGATATCAAATACCAACCAAATACCAGCTGTATCCGTTAGCATTAGCTAATGCACTGTGAACTAACATGAAGAATTGTTTTTATTAACTTACATTAAAGGATTACTATGTTAGCTAATGCAGTAACTTAACAAAAGGGGCCTTATTGTGAAGTGTTAGCCAAATAATACCTTTAAGAACATATTATAGTATTATTAGAGTTTTTTATATATACATACCATATTCCTTTTGGGAATTATTTTAATTCAAGTTTATATCTTGAGGACTTTATTTGGTGATAATACTGAAGCTATTATTTGCTTGATCTAGCTAATCTTGAGATTATAAGACAAGTATAGAAATATAAAGAAAAAAATAAAATTGGCCCATGATCCTTTTGTCTTTGTTCAGTCAACACCTTTTCCCTTTATGAAAAAAGAACATAAGAGGGTTATAAAGAGGGGAAGTCCCTCTGATGCCAAAGGCTTCAGGTAAAAAGAAGCTGTTTTCTGAACTAAGATGTGGTCTTTCCTTTACAGCATGAACACAAAGAAAGGCTCGTTTAATGGTCTTAAAATTACTCACATTTGTAAAAAGATCTAGATATAGAAGTTTATGAAAATTTAATATATTTATCCCATATGGTGAACAAGAACAATTCATGCACTTGGCTGGAAAATTGGTTTGAAATTGTGGTTCTCGCATTATGGTTCAATTATGATCTCAAATGATGGAGACTAATGCTGGTTCCATAATGCATTGAAACTGTTACTGAGCTCATTTACTTTACTTCTGTGCTGCAAACCCCACAGCTATCTTAAGAGCTTTTCCATGATTCCAACTGCACAAGTGGTTGAGTAGACAAGGCAATAACACCATCAGTCATTCTCATGTGAGGATCATAATGTATCTTCTAATTGTTATAGAACTGTTCAGCTGGATGCTATGACATTATATGCATACACAAATGTATATGTACACTCGAAAAAAAAAAAGGATTTAAAAATAGGGTTGCCTGTACGGTGTTAATATGAAGATATGAAGGTCTGTATTGAATTTTCACAGGTGTTTTCCCTGTATTTTGAATTACATGTTATACGGTGTTGTGTTTTGTTACAGGCAAAGTCTGTAAACTGAATGGAAAGTGTCCTGGGAGAAAATGACCAGTATCTTTTCCATTTTTCTACAGATTTTCCTACAGTGTAATTTGATTAAACATATGTTATATAAGTTGTATTATATAATAAATATATAACATTTCCCAACAGAGGAAGGCCTATATGTGCATCAGAACAACAGCAGGGCCTAAACAAGAAATTATCCTTTAATGGGCCTATTTAAAATCCCTTTAAAATGTTATCATTCAATATATATATCCATTTTCTCAAAAAATGTTGTAAATGTAAAAATATAATATATAACAATTAATAGTCCAATATTATTATATTTGTAAAATAAATATATATTTTTTTTTTCTATTTTGCCTTGACAACTAGCTGAAATAAAATATATTTAGGTATTTATTTATTTATTTATTTGTAATGGTTTTAGGTTTAGTTAACTATAAAAACCCCGTTTCACATCAATAAATTCGAATAGTTTGTGTGTTGTTTAACCTTTTCGCTTCAGACATTCGGTTTTAATTTTTCCTTATACATCTTGACTAACACAGGGAACATTAAGCATAATGTTCCAGCATAAACAAGCACAACATAATCACAAACACATACACAGCTCCAGTCACGAACATGCTGTATCACTCCGCAACAAACTTTCGCGTTTGCGTAACGCTCCGCGTGGTTTGAACCGTCTGGCTCGCTGTAGTATTGATGTGGAAGGAGAGTGCTACGATTGGTTAACACTGGACTGTGACTGGAGCACTGATGGCAAAAAATGATCATACATAGACTAAATTATATATTGGAAATAAAAGGTATTATATCGCCATATCAGAGTGGATTTAGGGCTGGACGGAATACAATGGATGCTGTTTTAAGCCTAGAAGCCGATGTCAGGAAAGCTCAGACAAATAAAGAAGTATTGGTTGAAGTTGTACAAACAGGAGCTGGAGCAAGTCTCAGTAGTTAAATAGCTCGGTGTTTGGATGGAATCTAGATTAACATTTGCAGTGCACATTAAAAAACTGATTAAGAAATGTAAAACAGGAGTAGAAAGGTTAAAACTCATTAAGGAAGTAAGAAACATGGGTGTTGAATCATTTAATTTGTCAAACCTCTTGAAAGAGCATGCAGAACAAGGTAAAATATATGGTGCTATTGTTAAATACATTAAAGAAATAGGATTAATCAGGAGAATTTAGGAATGTGTGTTTTTTTTTTATTTTTATATAAAATATAGATAAATATAAATATGTATATATTAGTTGTTTATTAGTGCTCCACACTCCAGACCAGTTGGTGGCGGTAAATGCACCAGAAGTTGGTTTGCCATCCGCCATAAAACATTAGAAGAAGTATTGATGTGGCCAAGTCAGTCAGGTTCCACGTCATTTGGAAGAATCTCTCCAGACACGGATGCGCATACAGAAGAAGAGAGAGGCCTAAGACCTGTTTAAAAGGTAATAAATTAGCAGCTTTACAAGAGAGCACATTAATAAAAGACAAATTTGTTGTTAGTTTGAGCTGCTTCGAGCACGGAAGCACTGGTTGTGCTCGGTTTTATCGCAGACAGTTAAGTTGGCTTGCTAGCTGCTACTGTAGCAGTGATGTCGACTGTTCGCGCAATCAGTAATTTAGCTGTATAGTATTAACTGTGTTATCAAGATGTGTTATTAAACAGCAGTGCTGATATTAATACGTTTCGATTTTATATTAACTGCACAACATGGTACAAGTTGGTCTTCTGCCACGGCTGGATAAATATCTGCTAATTCAGTGAATCCTGTGCGGCCGCAGATCTTGATATAAAAAAAATTCTTCTTAACAGAGTAGACCCTAAAATCACGGACGACGTTAGTTGCATTTATAGTTTGGCTCTGCTTCATGTAGTTGCATATATATCGTGGAAGTACCATAGTGTTCTCTGAAGTACTTTGAAATGGCACGTTAATGCAAGGTGCTCAGAAATGGTAATAATTTAAAGGTGCACTATGTATTTTTTGCTGATAGCAACAAGCTTTACATTTAAAAATGAATAGCACTTTGAGTAATATCATTGACATTATGTGTACACTTTTTATTCTGCATTGTGCAGGGCAACACCAAGTTGGCATGGGATGACCTGCTGTGACATGCAATTGACAGTTACTATTACTACTACTAAATAATGTTCATTTATATAGCACTTTGAGCCAGTGCTCTGGTCACTTTATGCATATGCGTGAATGATGAACATAAAACTACCAAACAATATACATCATACCAATAGATTTGTCACATTGTCATATAATTGACTATTCATTTGAACTTTTAGTGATGTGTTGTAACCTGTGTTTCAGGAAACCTCATAGGCACTCTCTGACTGAGTCTAGTGAAGAGAAAAAGAGCTGACATCATGACAGCTGCGGAGAATGTGTGTTACACTCTCATCAATGTCACCAATGACTCTGAACCACCATCAGAAGTCAGCTTGAAAGCTGATTTAGGTAATATCCATGTGTAGTAATTTATTAAATTAAATTACATTTATTAAATTGAAATGTTTTTTAAGATGTAATTTATTCTTTTGATGGCAAAGCTGAATTGTCAGGAGCCATTACTCCAGGCTTCAGAGTCACATGATCCTTCAGAAATCATTCTAATATGCTGATTTGGTGCTCAAAAAAGTTAAATTTTTAGCACAGTTAAAAAAAAACTTGTGCTGTTTTTTTGTGGAAACTGTTTTTTAATGAAATTTCGAAAGAACAGCATTTATTTTAAATAAAAATATTTTATAACAATGTAAAAGCCTTTGCTGTCACTTCTGATCAATTTAATGGGTCCTTACTGAATAAAAGTACTACTTTCTTAAAAAATATATTTTACTGACACCAAACAATTGAAAGGTAGTAAATGTGTGTAAACATTTTCCTCCTTTATTTTTGTCAAAACAGAAAAGGGTGAAATCAAAGCCAAGACAGAGGCTTTGAAAAAGGTCATCATCATGATCCTGAATGGAGAGAAACTTCCAGGCCTGTTAATGACCATTATTCGGTTTGTGCTGCCTCTTCAGGACCACACAATTAAAAAACTATTGCTAGTTTTTTGGGAGATTGTTCCCAAAACTACTCCTGATGGCAAACTTCTTCAGGAGATGATTTTGGTCTGTGATGCCTACAGGAAGGTAGGCATGTAATATGGAACTTAATGTGTATTGCTTATTTTAAAGAGTTATATTGTGTGCATTTTTTTCTTTCAAATATGCCTTCTGTGTTATGCATCTATAGGATCTCCAGCATCCCAACGAGTTCATCCGTGGCTCCACCCTGCGCTTCCTGTGCAAGCTGAAGGAATCTGAGCTGCTGGAGCCCCTCATGCCAGCAATCCGCGCCTGTCTGGAGCATCGTCACAGCTATGTACGCCGCAATGCAGTCCTGGCCATCTACACTATCTACAGGTGTGTTGATGGATATTTGTGTGGAGGAGCGAGAAACAAACATCAAAGACATTTTTCTTTTTTTTTTTTAGGAACTTTGAGCACCTGATCCCAGACGCTCCTGAGTTGATTCATGATTTTCTTGTAAATGAGAAAGACGCAAGCTGCAAGAGAAATGCTTTTATGATGCTGATTCATGCAGATCAGGTACACAGTCTTATTATAGTTTTAAAAAATTATGTTTTTAAGTGCAAGAATGGGAATCTCTTGAAACTATGTACCTGTTCTTCTAATACATTATTGCAGGATAGAGCTTTGGACTACCTTAGCACCTGTATTGATCAGGTGCATACATTTGGAGACATTCTACAGCTCGTCATTGTGGAGCTGATTTATAAGGTGAGGTGTCTATACACATCTTAAAGTCATTCTTGTTTAACCCTCAGAGCAGCGTTGCAATTTTAGTATAAAACAATTAAATAATACAGAACGCTCACTAAATATGGGTACAAACAACACATAACAGTAGCCAACATTCTGAAATTTATCACAACAATGATTGCACATTAACTGCCACAGCTTACAGTCACACAAAGCTATCTGACACAATTCTTAATAGTTTTGGAACAAATCTATCTATTTGCAAAGTACCGTATTGGCCCGAATATAAGACGACCCTCCTTTTTCCAGATGTACCCTTTGGAAAAAGGCTTTTTAAAAACCAAATCTTGTTTTTTGTTTTTTAAATTTTTGTTTTGAAAGTATGGTAAAAACTGGTAAAATGTACCAACAATCACATTTAAAAAATATACACTTTTTGATATACCATAAAAAATAAAAAAAAACAGGTAGCCCATCTGAATTAGGACATTTAGGCTATCCATCTAATAGTAGCCTGCCAAAATCCTATTAACAGTAGAAGTTAAATCTTACTGTAGTCTTCAAATCTGGGTACTGTCTTACATTTTAAAATCACAAAGGGAGTTTGGTCCCATCAGGCTAACGTGACAGTCACGACTCATGCAGCTGTAAGGTTTTCTTTTTCTTTTGTTTTTACTCGCGATCTTTACAACACGCATTACATTACGTATTTCATGGCACACTCGTTTTATGCGTATTTGGCACCGCCTATTGTGGGTGTATTATTGACATGTCAAAGTCTAGACCCTGAATATAAGACGACCGTGTTTTTTCAGATGTATTTCCAAGAAAAAAACATCGTCTTATATTTGGGTCAATACAGTAAGTATTTTTATTTCTATGTGTCTAATGGTGAGAAAAGGCTTACATGCCGTTGACAAGGCTTATGCCCAATAAATGCTTTGGGCTTACGCAGAAACTAACGCAGATGAAGTATACCCATGCCTTTACACTGACATTTTGAACATAAATCATTTTAAGACCATTTTTATAAGTGTAGCAAGAATGCAGTGCTGGGCATTAGGGGCCAAGCGTTATTCCATTGTTCTCAAACAATCAAGCCTATTCAAGGATTGGTTTCAAAAATTATTTCAGGTGTTTTGTCATCATTGTCTCACTGGTATAACAATATTTTTTTATTAAAGTAATATTAAAATTACTGCACTATATTTAATATATGGTTTGACAGGAATATTTATTTCAATGTTTAAATAGTCCAAATATCTTAATTTTTCACAACTTTAGCCTTACATTTTGTGCTTAATTCTGTTGTGAATTCAAAACTTCTCTACAATAGCGGTTAGATTTTGCAACCCTAAATGTCCAGTGATTTCACAATTTAGTTTTTTAATAACTAATGGCTTCTTAAAGACATGTTTATGGGGGAAAAATACATTATGAATATCAATACTTTTTTGACTTTGAGGTATAAGCCTTATTTTAGGAATAGTTAAAACAAAATAAAATGTTATAATTATTTATTCAACCTCATGTCATTTTAAAACTGTATGCTATTTCTTATTTAGTGGAGCTTTTTAAAATAATCATTACAGTTTTCAATATAACCGTTCATAGTGACCATAGGCTGTCAAGCTCCAAAAAGGACAAATAAGGACCATGAAAGTGGTCTAAGTTCACAAGTTTTATGCTATATTGTTCATCTTGTAGCCAATGTCAAATCATCAGTTTCTTTTTTTGGATGTACTATTCTCTTAATGAAATGCTGTCATCAACAGCACAGTTATCCTTCTGGTTCAGTCAAATTCTAAGCTCTTCAGCTTTATGCACACTGCGTACTGGCAGATGGTCTTGAACACATTCTCACTGTGTCTATTCTATTTGTTTAGGTCTGTCATGCCAACCCCTCAGAGAGAGCTCGTTTCATCCGTTGTATCTACAACCTGCTGCAGTCGTCCAGTCCTGCTGTAAAATATGAAGCAGCTGGAACTCTGGTTACTCTGTCCAGCGCCCCCACCGCCATCAAGGTACAGCATCTAACACCACAATTGTTCCCATATAATTTTAAAATAAAGGGAATGACTTTGTTTACATGTTCTTTGTGTTTCAGGCTGCTGCTCAGTGCTACATTGATCTGATCATTAAAGAGAGTGACAACAACGTCAAGCTCATTGTTCTGGACAGACTGATCGAGCTGAAGGAACACCCCACACATGAGCGTGTGCTGCAGGTACACTTGAGTTCAGCACTTCATTTGGAGACATTCGTTCTACAAATCAAACCTAACAGTAAGCTTGGCGCTGTGTTTTGTTTTTAGGACCTTGTGATGGATATTCTGAGGGTTTTGACCACTCCTGATCTTGAGGTCCGCAAGAAGACCCTACAGCTGGCCCTGGACCTGGTGTCATCCCGCAATGTGGAGGAGGTGCGTGTCAAAACCTGCCATTTAAAAGGACTGTTCACCTCAAAATTACCAATTTCATCATTTATTCATGTCGTTCCAAACCTGTATGATTTGCGTTTTTTAAGGGGAACACAAAAGGAAAACTGTTGAAAAATGTTCTTTTCCATGTAATTAAAATTTACAGGGACTGTAAACTGCCTAAAAGCACTATAAAAGTGGTTTATATGACTTAAGGGGTGGTCACACTGCACTTTTTGTTCCGTTGACTTCCATTCGTACGCATGCAAATATGGAAGACTGGAAACGCAAACTCAGGAAACATTTGTTTGTTATATTTAAAGGGGTCATATGATGCAATTTCAATTTTATGTCCCCACTGGATGCAACAAATGCCTCGTTTGTAATGGATTTTCATGTTTTTGTCTCGTTGCTCCGGCCGGGACACGGCATCAACAGTATGGTGATGGGCGTAACATTTCTGTCACACGCTTGAGGTATTCGGCCAATCACAACGCACTGGATAGCTGGCCAATCACAGCACACCTCGCTTTTCAGACCGATGAGCTTTGTAAAAATCGATGCGTTTCAAAAAGGCGGGGCATAGAGGAGAAACAATAATGTACAGTATGTGGAAAATAATGTGTTTTTTTTACTTTAAACCACATAAACACATTTCATTACACCAAATACACAAAATAATGTTCTTTTTAGCAGCATCATATGACCCCTTTAAGTTTGAAAAAAAGGCACCACAGAGCATGATGCCATATCTCGTTCAGTCTCTGAAGAAACTTCGCATTTTCAAAATCTAATGTGATCACTGTTTTATGCGCCATATTTTATTACTTTATTAGTGCTTTTTTTGTATGATATTAAAGCTTGACATCCAGGATCCCCATTTACTTTCATTAAGTCTTTCATGCAGTGGTAAATCATTACTATTTAATGTTAAATTAACTTTCCCATTCAAGCAGAGGGCCTGAACTGCTCTTTTTTTTCTGCAGCTGGTTATAGTGCTAAAGAAAGAAGTCATCAAAACCAACAATGTGACTGAGCATGAGGACACAGACAAGTACAGGCAGCTGCTTGTTCGCACTCTCCACTCCTGTAGCGTGCGCTTCCCTGACATGGCAGCCAATGTCATCCCTGTGGTACGTCTGTTGAGTGAACACTGTAAACACTCTTTTTATGCATTTCAGTTATTTCAGAATATTCATTACTGGCAAAATTGAAGTTACACACTTCACTAGATCATTGGACCATTTAACATTCATTGTTAATTAGAGATGTCCCGAGCTGATCTCAAGATTCGGGATTGGGGCCAATCAAGCATTCTTTTAACTGATTGGTATCGGTATCGGCTCTCCTAAACCCGATCTTTATTTTATGTCAGCTGTCATCCCGGTGACATGCAGTGTTTGCCTTCCAGTAGATTTGCCTGGAACTGTGCATGCGTAACGTGCGAGAACCAGTGAGGACTGTTCTAGCACGTCACACACGTTTGAGCTTCCGTGCTCAGTGTATTTGATGCGCTTTTTTGTAAAGATCACTCATTCATTTATCGTTTACCTTTATCTGTTGTTGCCATAACGCATTGCGATGAGTTGCGTCTTGCTTTGGATTTGACTGACAGACTAGCATTGACACCGCAAGCTTCATACTTTCTAACCATATCTCCACTTTTTTACCTTTGTTTCAATAATTCTGCTTATTGTCTATGTAAATTACAAGAAGTTTACATCAATAGTCCCATATTCTATGTCTTTATACAGTATGTGCAAATATAGACATAGAGAGAGTGTATCTTATATATGTATGCAAACACATTACTTTTACTCTCTGCACAACTCTGAATCCATTGGATTGATTTAAATAACTATAATGTACTTGAATTGTGCATCAAACACTAAGAATATACAAGTATTGGAATGGGACTTGGTATCGGCAGATACTCAATATTCATATTGAATCGGGGGCACAAAAAAACCTGACTGGGAAATCCTTATTGTTAATACATAATACGAATGGCGCCGACAGTGATGGCTGCCTCCGTGGCGTTCTCCGCAGTTGTTTTTATGTTTTTGCTAGTTCTGTGTTTCACGGAAACCTGGCTGAAAGACGCCATTCCGGACAGCGCGTTGAGTCTCCCGGGCTTTCAGCTATTTAGAGCAGATCGTGACGCAGAATCAACGGGGAAATGGCGCGGCGGCGGGTCATGAGAGACTGTAACATCTTATATCAGTTTCTGTGAAGACATGTGCATTCCTACCAGGACTCATCTAACTTACAACGACAAACCATGGTTCACTGCAAAACTTCAAGACAGCTCCGTCAGGCCAAAGAAGATGCTCACAGGAAGGGTACTATTTATACACTCATACACTTATTTATCTAACACTCATACTCAGTCTACACCTAAAATTTGCACATAATATACAGTACCTGTACATACAAAACTGTCTATTGTAATATACCTGCACATACAATTGTCGATTTATATATTTTTATTCCTTATTTACTTGTTCTATTTTTTATTTTTTATTATCTGTGTTTTTTGTTCTGTCACTGTCATTCTGTTACACTGTGGAAGCTTCTGTCACGAAAACAAATTCCTCGTATGTGTAAACATACCTGGCAATAAAGCTCATTCTGATTCTGATACATCTAGCCCTTTGAGATCTTCTGATGGTTGATAAACTCACTGTTCACATCTTTACTCTAAAATTAACTATTTGTGTTTTGTATGTGGCCACAGCTGATGGAGTTCCTGAGTGACACTAACGAGGCGGCCGCAGCCGATGTGCTGGAGTTTGTGCGTGAGGCAATTCAGAGGTTTGACAACCTTAGACCTCTCATCATTGAGAAGATGCTAGAGGTGTTTCACGCTATCAAGACGGTCAAGTAAGAAATGCTGCTTAACTGCTTCCTTAGAAGTTTGATAAAACCAGTTACATAAGTCATCTGTATATGAAAAATTAATTGGTCTATTATTTTAGACTGCTTAATAGTACTTTGTCATGTTTAGGGTTATAAAAGGGATCGCGATGCATTGCAGTGATTTTAAAACAAGTTTTCTGTCGCAGGATTTTCAGAGGAGCTCTTTGGATTTTGGGTGAATATTGTAGCACTAAAGAGGACATCCAGAGTGTCATGACAGAAGTCCGCAGATCTTTGGGAGAGGTCTGTAGTGCATCAGTTCATATTGCTTTGTTACATCCAGGGCTCATCATTAACACTTGTCTGGAACAACCACCAAATTAACAACAACATTCCTTGAGTGTAATTAGTAAACATGTTAAGTTGAATGAAATTGAGTCAAAGGCTTTAGGGTTAAAAAGTGTTGTAATGCAAAATAAAAGTGATGAAATCAAGACAGAAGTATATATGTTCTCATGTTCCTGGAAATATCTGTGAATTTCACGAATGTGATTTTCAGGCCTGGAAAATTCTTGAAAATTAATCAGATCTTCTTTATGCACCAAGAGCTTGTAACACTCCAAAGAGAAAGGAAAACTTGAAATCGCATCATATGACCCCTTTAAAAGATCTTGGACAGTTCTATGGTCATTATAAAACTGAGACAAACTTTATTTGGCTAGGAACTATTATTGAGTGTGCTCGCTGTAAAATTATTTATAAAAACTCAAGAAAAATGGCTTTAAAAGTCATAGACAAGTTAAAGTGTGGGAGCCCTGAATATACTATTATTTCTATTACTAATACTATATTGATATAATAATAATATATTAAAATATGCAGGTTTACTGAAAAAAAACTCACAGTAGTGTACAATATACATATAATACAACTGAGGTTTTCTAAATTATACAGAAATTGAGATACCTTAGTGCCCTCATATCTTTTTTAAATTATGATCTTTCTTTTTATTCAGATCCCAATTGTGGAAAACGAGTTGAAAAAGGAGGCTGGAGAGGTGAAACCTGAGGAGGAGGTGACTGCAGCTCCAGCTCCTAAGCTAGTGACAGAAATGGGCACTTACGTCACTCAGAGTGCCCTGAGCACCTCCAGACCATCCAAAAAAGAGGAGGACAGGTAATTCTCTCCCCTTATTGATACATTATGGAGATTTTCCTCTGTATTACATCTCTAAAATATCCCTTTGTTCTGTAGGCCTCCTCTGAGGGGTTTCCTGATGGATGGAGACTTTTACGTTGCTGCCTCATTGGCCACCACCCTCACCAAAGTGGCCTTGCGCTATGTTGCCCTTGCTGAGGACAAAAAAAGGCAAAATGTAAGTTAATTTCAAAATGGCTCATTCCATGAACAGTGACTAAACTATAATTATTCATGTGTCTGATTGTGGTGGAATAAATGTTATTTTGCTGCTCTTAGTCGTTCGTGGCAGAGGCTATGCTGATCATGGCCACTGTGCTCCATCTGGGCAAGTCGTCTCTACCCAAGAAGCCCATCACCGATGATGACGTGGACCGGATCTCACTGTGCCTCAAGGTCCTGTCTGTTGAGAAACCATCTCCTCTTACATTGGCTCCTCACGACTTTGCCAACATCAAAGCCAATGTGAAGGTGGCCTCCACAGAGAATGGCATCATATTTGGAAACATAGGTTTGTGGACTGTGTAGCTGTCCTTATTTATACCTGTACTGTTTTTTGTTGTTGAGAAGGGACCCGGAATCACTTTAATAAACAAAAACGCATGTTTTGCAGTATACGATGTATCAGGAGCAGCCAGTGACAGGAACTGCGTAGTCCTCAGCGACATTCACATTGATATCATGGACTACATCCAGCCGGCTTCTTGCACAGATGCTGAGTTCAGACAGATGTGGGCTGAATTTGAGTGGGAAAATAAGGCAAGTCTAGGGGACTGGTGACTTCTTTGTGAATAACGGCTACATTCTGTTAGAGGCAATGTCTGGAATTTGTTCTGTGTTTTGTTTCCACACAGGTTACCGTCAACACCAACATCATAGATCTGAGCGAATATCTCCAACACATTCTTAATTCTACCAACATGAAGTGCTTGACCCCAGAGAAGGTACAGTACTCACTCAGTGAGACCAGTAAACGCCTCTGGGATTTTCTAATGTTATTACAATCTTATCTCATGTTTTGCTTTTGTAACTCAGGCCCTGTCCGGCATCTGTGGCTTTATGGCAGCAAATCTATATGCCCGCTCTATATTTGGGGAGGATGCCCTTGCAAACGTCAGCATCGAAAAGCCAATCCACATGGGAGCTGATGCCCCAGTCAATGGCCATATTCGCATCCGAGCCAAAAGCCAGGTGAATTTGGATTAGCATGTATGAGTCTACAGATATGGATAATGATTGAGAATTTCAGTAATGGGATTAGCTTGCCTGCAGTGATATGTAACACTAAATGTGTAACTTTTCCTTGTTATCGGTTCTATTAATGTTCTATGAGTGACAGAAAATCAAACTACAAAGCCGCCTTTAATGCATAGTCATTTGTATATTTTAATGGTCAGTTACAAAGTCGTAATTAATGTTTATGAATTATTAATGTTCTTGAATTATGTAATTTGTTACTTGCATGACTGATAATTCTTCTGTTTTTTTTTTATAGGGTATGGCTTTGAGTCTGGGTGACAAAATCAACCTCTCTCAGAAGAAGTCATTCTCGTAAATTTCCGAAACTGAGGCCATTGAGGCAAAGGGCGAGATTCAACTAAAAAGCGCTATGGTCATTCCTATGTATTGTCTTTTTTTTTCTCTATCGCTTGTCTCTCCAGACTACCGTACACATACAGTGCTCTGTGGCCGAGATCTAATCTCTTCAATCCCTCAAACTATGTCTAAAGGGGATCACTTTGACGTTTTCTACCAACATGATTCTTCTTAACTGCTCTGAAAGGGATTGACGCTGTTAATCAGTAATCTGTTTCAATAAACATTGCACACCATATACCAAGCCTTTGTATTCTCTTGTTAACGAATGGTGTTACAGCGGCTCTTTTTTATGAATTGGATCGCTTGTAAGTAGTTAAGAATAGTCCTGCCCTCTATCCACAGTCGACACAACAAAGGATGTGTTCTCTTGAAAAAAACTTCTGGAATTTTGAGAATTTTGTTATGGTCTCCTGCCTCTTAGATAACTTAGGCTCATAAGACTTGTGGTCAGTCATAACTTTCATGTCTACGTAGTGTATAATAATATTAAGGACAAAGGCGTCAAGATTGTGGCTTCGCCCGGAGTATACAGTAAGGAGGCACATTAGTTTTTAAGTGAATATACACTACGGTTTAAAGTGTGGTAAAAGCAATAATATAGTATGTATAATAAGTATTATTATAAATTTAAAATAACTTTTATTTTTATATATTTTAAAATGTAATTTATTTCTGTGATGGCAAAGCTGAATTTTCAGCAGCCATTATTACGGTCTTCAGTGTCATAGAATCTAATTGGCTGACTTGGTGCTCAAGAAACATTTCTTATGAACATCAATGTTAAAAATAGTTGTGCTGCTTAATATTTTGGGGGAACTTATGTATTTTTTTCAAGACTGATGAATAGAAAGTAAAAAGAACAGCATTTATATGAAATAGAAATTTTTGTGACATTATAAATGTCTTTATCACTTTTGATCAATTTTATGTATCCTTGCTGAGTGAAAGTATTACTTTCACACAAAAAAAAATAAGGTAGTGTATGCATTGTACCTGGTCACCAGTCATTGTCTGTTAAAGTGCAGTGGAAGCATTTTTTGATGTAAATGATACATTAGATTTAAGTAGCTTCCAGTTTCATGTAGAGTGTTGGAGATGGGTGTGAAAAGTGCTGATGTGACTATATGTACTGTAAGTCCGGCATTTAATTCCATTAGGCTTTTATAACGAGGAACATTACTTGTATAAAAATTACATTAATGGAGTTTTATGAGCTGAACTTGAATAGTGTTATATATATTATAAATGTAATCAAATAAAAGGCAGTAAAAAAAATGAGGTAATGACGTTCTAAGCAAAGACTAATAATAGAGAAGATCGGCTCATAATGAACCTTTTCATAAGGTTTTCACATATGTCATGAAGACCCCACTTCAAATATTGTGCAACAACTGAACACGTTACTGTTCTTCTAATCCTCCTGAGCAAAACTCGTAATTGAAGCACTCAAGACTCTCCATCTGGCGATGACACAAATTTGGAGCTCATTACAGCTTTTTTTTCTGAATAATGCAATTTCAGAAAGAGACTTTGATCTATATTGCAACTTGTCAGCTCCTTTAGTTCTCATGAGACACACATTTGAACATGTTCATCACATCAGTAAAAGGTAGACTATTTGATTGTAAAACAGAAGCTGCCCCCTACGCTCTAGGGGGATTTTCACACTTTAAATGTCATTTTTAAGAATAGGATTAAAGTTCTTTCAAAACTGCAAACCCTGTTTGCATAGCAGTTTACTTCAGAAGAGACGATAGTCTCAAGCCTTCCATTTTACTTGCTATTCAGTTAAAATACTTTTTGTATCATTAGTCACACATTTTCTTGTGAGCATTGCATTGAAACTGATCAGTATTCTGACAAATCTTAAAAGTAGGTATAATTGTTTTAAATTTTTTATAATATTATTGCCCTTTGAAAATGCTGTGTTACTATGTCAGGTTGTTGCTGTTAATTTGTGACATGTTCATCACATCAGTAAAAGGTAGACTATTTGATTGTAAAACAGAAGCTGCCCCCTACGCTCTAGGGGGATTTTCACACTTTAAATGTCATTTTTAAGAATAGGATTAAAGTTCTTTCAAAACTGCAAACCCTGTTTGCATAGCAGTTTACTTCAGAAGAGACGATAGTCTCAAGCCTTCCATTTTACTTGCTATTCAGTTAAAATACTTTTTGTATCATTAGTCACACATTTTCTTGTGAGCATTGCATTGAAACTGATCAGTATTCTGACAAATCTTAAAAGTAGGTATAATTGTTTTAAATTTGTTATAATATTATTGCCCTTTGAAAATGCTGCTGTGTTACTATGTCAGGTTGTTGCTGTTAATTTGTGTTCTGTTCAATTAAAAAAATAAATAAATAAAAAAATCTGGCAGTGATTGCGCTTAGCCTCATTTGTCATTAGTGACTAAATGAGTGGTGAATCACAAAATGACAAAGCTATAGCTACAGTTTCTGTTTTGATATTACAACCACAGTAGGTGACTAATTAATCATACATGTATAGTAATAATGAAATTGTTCCTGCAATGTGAGTCATGGTGTGAGAGTTTAGACTTTTGCATTAAGATGTTTTTGTTCCTTTCATTTACTTGTGTCATTTTGTATTGATTTTCATCTTGCATGATATTTTATAAACTGTAAAAGCAATCACACTTGCAAGAGAGGGCCGTACTGCTAAATGGCCATAACACACTCTTAGTTGTGTGATACTGCTTTAATGTACTGTATACTACTGTTTAAATGTTTGGGGTCAGTGTTTTTATTTTATTTGATAGTTTTATTGAACAAGAATGCATTAAATCAAAAGTGACAGACATTTGTAATGTGACAAATGATTTCTGAAATGCTGCTTTTTTAAACTCTATCAAAGAATCCCGAAAAAAAATCACGATTTCAACAAAAATATGAAGCATCACAACCGTCTTGATCATTAATAATAATAACTGTTTCCTGAGCACCAAAACTGCATATTAAAATGATTTCTGAAGAATCATGTGACACTGAAGATATGGAGTATTTACCATCACAGTAACAAATTACATTTAATATTTATTGAAATAGAAAACTATAGAAAATGTATTTTAAAATAGTAATAATATTTCACAATACTTACTGTTTTTACTGTATTTTTTTGCAGCCTTGGTGAACATAAGAGAGAAAAAAACATTAAAAAATCTTACTGACCCCAAGCATTTGAACAGTTTTGTATATGGGATCAAGTTGTTTCAAATAAGAGAGGTAAGGCTGGCAAAAGCTGGTGAGGTGAACAGACAACATCCAGATATGTTATGTGCTATTAGACTCCTAATAAAAGCAGTATAACTGATTATCTCTGGTACACTGAATAAAGGGTTCATTCTGTAGATAAGACTGACATGTCTTGAGAGAATAATTTTCAGATGTTTTATGCAACATGTACACTCGTTATCTTTTCTGTTTCCAGGACTGTGGGAGGTGGAAAGAACTCCTGTTGTTGCTTTCCTCCCAGCGACTGCAGTGGGACCATGTGAATCTTGGAAGTTCTGGATTACGAGTTAAATGAAATTCCTCAAATTCCTCTGGGCCGAGAGAAAGAGTCAAAGGGGATTGATTAATTCTGCTACTCAAAATAATATCTTTCCACGGTTTGTGTATGAGCTACTGTTAAAAAGAGTATGCAAGCCATTGCGTGTGAAAAAAAAAAAGAGTATGCAAACCACAGTATCCTTTAACAATGGCATTTCTGGAGTTCAGTGGTATAGTATTTACAGGATTTACATTGCACAGCTGATGCTTCCTCATGTTGTAAAAATTCTTCCTCTGTTGATTCACAGGCCCTCTTTGTGAAGACCTCCAGAGGTCATACTGCCAAGTCATGACATGTAGAGGACTTCGGGGCTTTATTAGGATGGGTCATTGTGTTAAGATAGACTGAGCCTCAGTAAGTGTCCGGGTCACTCTTCTGCAGCTGTGGAAATAAACAGCTCCATTATAAACCCTGCACATTCAAGTGGGTGGAAAAGGGCCTTAATTGTTATATTTATCACATACACAGGTGCTGTGTTGTTGGTTGTCCACTTCAGATTTCCATAGACAGATGAAATCATTTTAATAAGTTTCCCACAATCTAAAATTATATTTGACAACTCATGAGAGTAAAGTGATCAAGAAACAAATAACCCATACAGTAAAAAAGAGTAAACATACAGTGAGATCATTCATTTTCAACATTACAATGGATAATATACAGAATAGACCTACTACAGATCCATTGCCACCAATGGTCTCTACAATCAACTTATCTCATGATGCTTTTGAGAAATGCAGCCCCGCAGTCTTTAATGGGGAGTGTTGCTCATCTCGTCTCTACAGAATCCCCACAGGTACTCAAGAGAATGTATATAGACATTGCCATGTTGAAAAAATGGCCAACAATGCAGGGAATGTGGAGGGGGTGGCATCATCTGTTTCAAGTTTTTGCATTACATCACTCAGTTTTGTGTGAATTCATGACAACACTGATAATAAAGAACAACTCCTTCACATGTTCAGCACTTACACATCATAACTTTACTGCCACTGAACTTCATTGTGAGGACCAGGCACTTTTCACTGTAGCAACACCATAACATTTTGGATGCTGTCAGATCCAAAAAGATTGACGACTTTAAAGCATATTTTGCCTTATTTTAAATAATTTTAAGCCATATTGCAGACCATTGGAATTGTGCTAAGCCCCAGTGCCCTGGTTGAGAACTAATTGAGAGGATTCAAGTGTACATTTTCATTTAGCAAACCAGCCTAAGATGGTTTGCTGGTCTTAACTTGTCTCCAAGCCTTGGCTCGTTTTAGAGGGGTTTTAGGTACTTTTCAGTTTGACATTAAACAGTGAATGACCATAAGATAGCCCAGGACCACCATAGACACTGAGGGGGACAACATTCCTGCAAAAAAAAAAAAAAACACCGCTAAAACCAGCCTAAGCTGGTTGGCTGGTTTTAGCTGGTTGTCCAGCCTGGTCATAGCTGGTCAGCAGGCTGGTTTTAGAGGGGCTTTGGCCATTTCTTTAGCTGGTCAGGCTGGGAGACAAGTTGGCCAGCCAGCTAAAACCAGCTTAGTCAGGCTGGGAGACCAGCTACTTCCAGCTTAATTCAGCTTAGGCTGATTTTAGCTGTTTTTTTTTCAGCAGGGATGGGCTTCTCAGTGGCGTACTTAAACTTTTACTACACAATTTTGGATATTTAGTAATTGAGATCAATAATACACTCACACAATGAGTTCCACACCAACGCATACTGGCGGGAAGAGCAGTGGACGCCCCCTAGCGTCTGCTGCGTGAACTGGTTGAACTGATTAGCCCTATCTTCCCCTCATCTTGCAGCACAGGCAGTCCAGTCAGTGCCTGGTAGCGATTTAGGCGAGGGCGTATGGACTTGAGGCAGCAGTGAATGCATTTCCCACAGACTGTGGTCGCACTTTTTTCCTCTCGTACGGATTACCACTGAGTTCACACATCGCCTAAACGCCGCATCGCATTTTTTTCCGCTGCATTTCTCCATCTGAAGGCCTGTCACAGAGTAAAGTGGCTCGGTGTGCGTGTGTTTAGACAGCGGAGCGAGAGCAGCAGTGTGTCCCCGATGGCTGGCTGGAAGGACGGCTCAGTGCAGGAGAAATATCGCCTGGTGGTCGTCGGAGGTGGTGGCGTCGGAAAATCAGCATTAACCATTCAGTTTATCCAGGTAAGCGGATAGATGGCGGAATGCTGTGTGCTTTTCGGCCCTTTAAAAAGATGTGAGGGTGTTTAGGAGATATGGGTGGACCTTGCTCACAGAAATGGGGACCCCATAAGCGGAAAAGGGGGTTCAGGAATCCGAGCGAGGCCTGCGTCACTTTAACTCTCCGCCTATATTCAAGAAAATTACTGCCTAAACGTAAAAATAAACATATCTGGAGAAATGTAGGAGTTCATGCATGCAGTGAGAGTTAAAACTCTGTAGCGAAAGTGCTGTATGTAGTTCATAGGCATGAGAAACACTTTCGTAAACTGTTGCATATTAGACTGAGATACACAAAAGTACCGTGTTTCTGCTAGCTATTGTTTTTTTTTCTGCCAAATCTGTGTTAATAAAAATGACATTTCTAGTGTCAGAAGTTTTCAGAATCATTATGTCATTTTAATTGTTGATGAAATGGGTGGTTAATACCAGGTTATTGTAGTGAAAACTGCAGTAAGGCTCAGTTATTGTTACACTCATTCTTGAGACATGGGACAAAACATGTATCACAACTTTACCTGCTTAGTTTTCAAAATGGCAACATTTGCACGTCACAATTAACCAGAAATGGTAAATAGAATGTTCATAACACAGATGTATCATTTGTTTTGGTTTTAAATGTATTTTCATCTATGATATTACGTTATTACTCGCTACCCTAAAACCACTTGTTCTCAGACCATTAATCAGTACTTCATGTACCGATAGAAATAATTTCAACTTAAAGAAAATAAACATATAAAATATGTAATTTTACTGCTATGTCTTGGTAGAAGGAAAAGGTTGTGTTTTTAATATACGTATATATATATTTAATTAATTATGCTTACGTTTTCTTTGTTCAATTACAATATATTAACTCCACTGATAAAATAATAAAGAAATTGTTTAGGATTTTCTCAAAGTTTAAGTAAGTCATGTTAGTAGTTAGCAACATAAGAAAAACAAAATGGCTACTGCATTTAATGTGATATGCAAGATATGATTGTTTTGTAAATATCATAAGCTGTAAACAACACTGTAACATTTTCTGTCTGGCTCAATAGTTGGAGCTGAATATCAATCTGAACCCATCTTGTTGTCTCAGTTAATTAATTCAGTGACGTGAATGCTAAATTTGTCAATGTTTATGATAAATATTATTTTTGTATTTGACACTCTTGAAAACACTCAAGAAAAAAAAAACATGTATTCTGTAAGAAAATTGAAGAAGTATGCATTTAAAAATAATTGTGATGCATTAACTTTAATCTTATTTAGTTTTGTAGTTTGTTTTGTCCCAGTACTCAAGAATCTGTTGTTACAATAAGACAAGAAAACAATAAATCATTTTATTTTAGGTGACTTATGTGCCTATGATGCCCCAAAATGGTGTCTACTGTAGGTAGACAACTGACTAGGGTTTGAGACACAGTCTAAATCTGTCTCTCGTAAAGTTGTCTCATCTCTCATAGTTTGTCCTAATAAACTTCTAGCCAGGCAGCTACATTGCAGCAGATTACAGGGTAGGGTGTGCTAAATAACTTGGCGTGACCGGCAACATGTCGATGAGATATTTGGGGTGTAATTCAAGAAAATGTAGTTACATGCCTGAGGAAGCCGATTTGTTTTTGTGATGAACGTTTAATAGGAAAGCAGAGTTTCTTATCTTTTAGGTGTACACATTCAAGCCTAACTATTTTTTCTTGCTGAAGAAAACCAATGATGAATGTTAGGGTGAGTGTGTAACAAGGTTTACAGTAATTAATTTATAGTGTGAACTGTGACGATATTAAAAGTGTATTTGTTGGATTTAAGAGCAGCGATATACAACTGATGTTTCTACTGAATCAGTCTGATCTGATTAAAGCAGCAGATCTATATCAGAACAGACATTTTCTCTTTAATTGCTTTTCTTTATCATAGTAGTGTTGTATCTTCCTTACATTCATGCCAGATTGCTGTCTTTCAGCCACAGTCTCCTCCCCATAAACCAGTTTAATTAATCATAGACTTGCTGAAATATAGCTTTCTTTGTCCATATTTTTGCAAGCATGAGCAAGAGAGGAATTAAAGTGCATTAATATGCTCGATCACCTTCTACCCTTGTGATTTTTACTAATGCTTAACTGCTGCTGGCAGTGCCGCATTTGAGCTCAATAATCTACATTTGTTGACGTCATGATCTGTTACTAGCAAATGGGCTGAATAAAACACCTTCAGATAGTAATGAAAATCAGACTACAATTATGCATTAACCAAACACACTTTAGCATGCAGAGAAAGGAAATCAAATCAGCTGTTTTTAAGTGTGTGTATTATGCTGAAACACAGTTTAATAGGGATGTAGGATGAAAGTGTTGATTTTCACTGGTGCTAAATGTGTGAAAACCAGAGTAGTCCAAAGAAAACCATGTAAGAGCCTTCCTGTTGGAGTGTTTCTAGAAGTCTTTGCCAGTGAGAAAGCACAGCCCAGCTGTTTTCTGACTCCAGGCTTTCCCATTCAGATGTGTGTTACTCAGGGAGGTTTCATCTGAGTCATGTTGGGTTAATGACCATGGAGAAGCCGGAATCCGGCATCTGAAAGAGGAAGTCCCTCCACTCCTGTTTGGTCTCTAAAGACCCCCTGGATGTGTATGGGAAAGTATGCGCTGCCTCCTGACTCGCACCGCTCTGCGACAGTGTGTTAGGTGCACGCGTGACATTCTACATTAGTTACGCTGTCCGGAAACATAATTGATTGCTGTCAAAATTTGGTTGAAGATACTGCAGTGATGCATTACTTTGCTTGACTGCTACACATGGTGCCACAACATTGACTTCACTACAAAAGCAGGCTGGTTGATCTCAAGCTAGCGTCATGACATGAGCCATGATCAGCACCAGTCAGGCATGTGACTCAGACCAAAATGGATTTGTTTACGTCATTGTGATGCAACCCAAGCTGTGTAGCGCAAGTATGGCCTTTCATGTAGTTTCATACAGGTATTATATAGTAACAGATTACGTTTTTGTTAATAAAATCAAGATGATTTTTGTCATTATTTTTCGTTTTATGGCTATTTTAACCATGTGTCATAGATATTAATTAAATAAACAAATGATAATTTCATGATTAATAATAATGTTAATTAACATATTTACTAATCAAGATTAATTTTGTCTTTATTTTTCATTTTTTAACTTTTAAAAATGGAGAGTTAATGTAATTTATGCGATTATTAAAGCTGCAAGAAAATCATTGCTTTTTGCCTTGTGTCCTAGAGTGTCGTCAGCTGAGCTTCTTGTGAGTAACGGCTGTTCCTCATTAGCAAAGGTGTGAAAGTGAAATTGTTGTAGGCCTCACTGACCTTTTTATGGCTTCAGACGGTCTCAGAGTACACTAAGTGTAGCATGGCGCTGTTGAAGGCATGATCACATGTTAGCTAATATTAGCTCTTATCGCTGGCTCTCTCATTTCTGGGAGAACGGACTCCCTGCAGGACCACTTCCTTATGATTGCAGCATGGTCAGAACTCAGTGGTTACGTATGTGAATGTTTTAGCTTCAAACAAGGCCTACACTATGCTGAGAGAAAGCAGAAACAACAATCTTCTGACAATTTTAGAGGTGCATGGTAGACAGTTTTGATTGCTAATATGTAAAATCATTTTGGATAAATGCTGTATGGAGCTATAATCTGATATATAGATTAAAATATGGTGAGTATGAATTTTTGAAAAGAAATGAATAGTTTTATTTAGCAAAGACAATTGATCATAAGTGACAGTAACATTGTTACCAAACATTTCTGTTTTAAATAAATGCTGTTATTCTGAACTTTCTGTTCATAAAAGAATAAAAATTTACCACGGTTTCCACAAAAAAATATTAAGCAGTGTTTTCAACACGATAATAATAAGAAATATTTCCTGAGCATCAAATATTTTCTATTGAAATTTTCCATTTAACTATTTTATTAAAAAATTGTTTCCTGCCTTATACTTTTGTAGGATATTGGTAATATCAGTTCTCTTATATTTGTTTTTCTGATACAGTTTTGCCATTTCTGCTTATTATATAGCAATGTATAGGGGCTTGTTTTTGCTTACCCAAAACACAGTAACTGTAGACCAGGTTAGACCAGGTTGTATTTTTTTTAAATATCTGGCAACCCATCACTTGGAGCTTTAAAGAAGAGAACACGTTTGTGTGAGGGAAGAATTCAGAAGAGAGTGGAAGGAGAACAGTACATGTATGCAAACTGAATAGAAACTGTTGTTAATGCCGATTGGTGGGGAGTTATATAAATAGTTTGAATTACACACAACTTGTAACTGCATTTTTTGCGCCCGCATTTTACCTCAAACCACTGCTCTAGTTGAGGGGAAGACTATCTGTGAAATAAAGAATTGCATGTTTGTGGAAATAATTTTTTTAATGTAAACTTTACCTTTAAACAAATCACTGCATTTTCACAATGGGTTTGACAGTAGTAAGTGTGAGAGACTGTGTGTGGGAGGCTGTGTGAAGCAGGTAACGTGAGAGTAGAGATGTTGTTTTCTTCCTGCAGACTCACCTGTTGATTTCTCACACTGCTGTACTGATAAACAGTAAACACACACTGTACTGATTAAAACAGTACTGTTTTCCCAAGCATGTGGCTTAAAAGAAGATCCTCCTTCTCTATCTGAATAGGAAGGACCTCCACATTTTACAAGTACTTTTACATAACTACTCTACCATTGAAAAGTTTAGGGTCAGTTTTTTTTTTTTTTTTTGAAAAATTAATATTGTTAATCAAGGATGCAATAAATTGATCAAAAATAACAGTACAAATATTTAGAATGTTACAAAAAGTTTTAAATTTCAAATAAATGCTGTTCTTTTGAAATGTCTATTCATTAAATAAACCTTAACAAAATTATCACGGTTTCCACAAAAATATTAAAACCACTTAAGCTCAGGGCGTTTTTTGGTATTTTCGCCTAAATTTAACATACTCAAATTCAAATGTTTACCCTGCACACATACAATGGAGGAAATGAAAAAAAAAGGTTTCATTGTAAAGAAAACCCTTTGAACTACAAAATATGAGTGTAATTCTTTATAAATAACATTATATACTTTTCAAATATTACTATAAACACAAAAAAAACATAGGCGCTTTTGGTGATTTAAAAGTAATTATTTTTGTGAAAATCTGTAATTCAGGTTCTATTAGGCCCAACTCTCTGCAATTTACTTTGTTTGATGCTTTCAAATGAACCCATATATGGGCTGATACCATATAAGGAAGGCTATGTAAATGAAGCATAAACATTTTTAACGCCATTTTGGACCCGTATCCGGTTTTAAGCAGCACAAAAAAATTTTCAACACTGAAAATAAAAAGAAATGTTCCTTTAGCCCCAAATTAGCATATTAGAATAATTAATTTCTGAAGTATCTTGTGACACAGACATTAAAGACTGGAGGAATGGATGCTGAAACTTCAACTTTGCCATCACAGGAATAAATTACATTTTAAAATATATTGAAATAGAAAATTAATATTTAAAATTGTAATAATATTTCAGAATATGATTGTTTTTTTTTCATATGTTCAATCAAATAAATGCAGGCTTGATAAGCAAGAGACTTCTTTAAAAAAAACAAACTTTTGAAAGGTAGTCTTAAAGGGGTCATTTTAACCAAACTATGTTACAGACTTTTCATTAAGACCCTAAAGCAGGGATGGCAACTGGCGGCCTGTGGGCCGTATACGGCCCGCAGTGTCTTTTAGTATGGCCCGCTGGATCATATTAGACTCGGATGATCAATTTTAAAACATTTGAAAAGCAAGTCACGTAAAGATTGCTTTCAGTTTATGATGTTAATACTATCTCCAACCAGGAGAGGTCGCTAGTTTTCATCCGCTCCCCTATTAATTTCAGCGCAGTAGGACCTACGTGAACTCTGTAAACATTCGCTAACTTTAGCAAATAATAAATGAAAAACTAACGCAGTTCCGAAAGTGAAACCTGCTGGCAGAGAACGAATTTGCTTTTTCAATAAGCCCATCTGCTATTTTGCTACATATTTTTAAATGTGAACCAGTGGATCGACAAAAAGCTAATGCATTATAAAAATCTAAACAATGAAGACACTAAGATATATTTATATGTTATTTAATATAATAATGAATTGATAATAATTGTTTAAATTAATATAATAATTGATACTTTTGACTCAACCCTTTTCTTAAAAAATCGTTTAAAGGCTGAAATGTGAAGTGCAGATCTTAAAAAGGTCTTTAAAGGTCTTAAATTTGATTTTAAAAATCCTGCAGATACCAGGTTATTTTATGGTACCATTTAGAATAACTATTTTTTTTAAAAAATTAATTTTAACTGTCCTTTTAGGTTGTTTTGAGAATGTTCTGTAGGCTACTAATAAAAAAAGGACCTCTGTATATTTGTTTGTTGCAAATATACAGACAATGCAATTGAGATGTTAACATTGGCTTGTCGGGGTAATATTTCTGTCCACTGACAACAAAGTTTTCCTTCTGAATTAGCATAACTGCACAAGTTTTATACTTAATACAATCTTTAGTACATTTGTTTGTTGCAAATTTACAGACAATGCAATTGAGATGTTTACATTGGCTTGTTGGGGTAATATTTCTGTCCACTGACAACAAAGTTTTCCTTCTGAATTAGCATAACTGCACAAGTTTTATACTTAATACAATCTTTAAAAACAAATGACATTAGTTATACTTTAATTTCCTTTGATAAAAAGGAAATTGAGTAAGACGGTGTAAAAGGTGTGTGGATGTGGATTAGTAATCTGGCCCCTTGGTATAAAGGAGAAAAAATGACTATCGTCACTATCAAAGTTGCCCATCCCTGCCCTAAAGAATCATATCAACTTGTGGAAAATGGGCATCCTATGACCCCTTTAAGTCTAAGCCCTAGTTAAAGACACTTGTCCAGCAAGATGTTTTGTTTAATTGAAAGGTTTGGTTTTTGTTTCTGTGCTAGACAGAGTAGAGAGCGATGGGAAATTATTGGGCAGAGGGAATGGAATCAGGAGTTGCACTATGACTATTTTGTTATAAGATATTAGGGCTGGGTTTTGACACAAATTTCACGATTCGATTCGATTCTCATTCACAAGCTTGCGATTTGATTCGATTACCGATTCGATTCAATTCAATATCGATTATTTTGGATATATATCAGGTACAGTAGGCCTACATGCCAAATTTTCTCAAGGAAAAAAAGTCTCTCAACTAATGCTGTAAAATATACATGAGAGTCAGTTGGTATACATTACTATAATATTGAAGGTTAAAATTAATGAAGTTTTTACAATAATAAAGTTACAGTTACATAATAATATGTCTACTTCAATTCGTTTTTTTGAAATATAAACATTTAAATGGTGGCTGTCATAATAACTTGATGGATTTATTCAAAGATAAATTAAACATTGAAGAACAGTAAAAAATATAATGAATATGTTATATGGTGCCTATATTAAGCAAAATGCCCCTCTCTACAGTTTATTTTTCTATCTGACTAATGAGTTTATGGTCGAATATGTTTTTTCTGAGGTAAATGTGACGTTACGTGCCGTTATATACTTTACAAGCCATTATATTGACGTCTTTGTGCGGCTGAAACACTGATTGAGCGATTACTTGAGACAGGATACGGATTGTAAGTTGTACTCTTTCTTTTAACTTACCTTTGGATGTTTAGTCATGTTTATGTTGTGCTGAAACTGGTATTAATGTGGAGAGGACGATCAGTTCACGTGTGCCTCGCGCTGCCGTGTCTGTTGATCGAAGCGCTACAGCGATCTGTCACTTCACATTAAACAGTGCCAAAATGGCATTTATTGTTTAAATACTGCAATACAATGGACAGAATTTGAAATCTGAGACTTTGCTTCATATTAAAAGTACCAAAGCACAATGCTTATTGCGATTTACTGGATGGGAAGTACCCTTCTATTCCGTCCATTAACTGAAAACAGGCTAGACTAATCGTTTCTTGGGATTTAAGAATCGATATTGTTCTGTAAAAATGAGAATCCATTAATATCGAGATATCGATATTTTTTTACCCAGCCCTATAAGATATGTAATCATAGGTTAGTTTAGTCATGACTACAGCATGCTACACACAACAAAAATAAGAAATCATGCATTTCATTGGATTTAAAGGGGTCATATGATGCTTTTTTAAAGATCATTCTTAGACTTTAGTCTTTGCAACTTCAGGGATCATATCTATGCACAATCAGCTTGTAACACTCCAAAGAGAAAGGAAAACTTGAAATCGCATCATATGACCCCTTTAATCACACAGTGATAAACAGTTTTGGCTCTGTCCCCTGGCACCCCGCAAACTCCACCTATGTTAATTTCCTCTTGTCTGATGTAATACTCTCAAGAGTAGCTGTCAGCTAAAGCCAGCCAGTGAGCTAAATAATATTAGTTGTAAGCATATGTCATTTAGCTCAGAGTGATTGTCAGTTTGTAATGGGCCTGTTTTTGTTTGTCTTGTGAGCACTGTTTTAGTTAGCGCATTATGGAAATTCGTCATTTTGGTGACATGTTCTTTCTCTTTTCCCTATGTAATTTCTTGTCCAGTGTATCACACTAATGATGGGACATTTTGTGGTTTGTTGGCCTATTAATTGCTCACATTGCTCAGGTGATTATAAAAACATTGTAGCAAGATACCCCTCATGGCCTTGATTTTGTGAAGGATCTTCTAGATTAAGCAGACAAATGTACTTTTGATGTACTTTGTTTATTATTAATTCTTGCTTTTGTTTATTGCTAACAGTGTATGATAATCTGTTCTGTTCTGTGTTGTTAGCTTAAACAAGGTTATAAATGGTGCTCTAGCAAAGGGACTTCTTTTAAAACACGTACGATCATTGTTTTATCTGTAGTGTTCTTCCTCCTGTTTATAGCATGTCTGCTTTTTGCATTAAATTTGCACTTTCACTATATTCCTTAGTTATTATGTGCCATTACATTTTTTAGTGGATTGAAGGTTATTAGTAAAAAGCCTGGGAGATGCACTGTGTTATAGAGTGAATAACTAGTATCTCTATAATTTGTATGTTAGTCTGAGATTGTGTTTTCATCTGTCTGTGATTAAAACCCTCACAGGACGTTGCAGGTTTTAAGTTAAAGATGGGGATTTGATGTCATGTACTTTTTTCATTAGCCCCTTTCACACAGTAATACCAGTAAATTGCTGTAAAATTACTGGTAAATACAAAAACACGCTGTTCACACAGGCAACGACATCCTGTCTTTTTACCGGTAAAGCACCATGCACACATCAGTTTCAAATTACCGTTAAATTCTGTGACATCATTAACGGGAAATGACCTCTAAATGGCTGCGCTCCCCGGTGTTATGTTTGTAAACATGGAGGGGTATACGCGGTCAGTGTTTTTGTGGATGTTTTCATTTTTGTGTCAAACGTTCACATTCATACAGCTGCTTTTGGCCCAGAGACATTGTATTAGACGACTTGAAACCGAACTACACAGCACGGAGTAAATGCGTCATCTGCGTCAGAATGTTATGATTGGCCCAGACTGTTGAATTTTGAATTTCAGCGGCTTTGGATTGGCCCAGAGTAGACGTCTTACATCAGCGCGCTCTGAACGTGTACTTGCTCATACCGGTAATCTTCATTCTGCGCTCACACTAGGGCTGTCAAAAAAAATTAGAATTTCTAATATTTGTCGAATTTAAAATAAAAATCCACATTCGAATGCAAAAACGTTGCATTCGAATTTTAGGTGTGCGTTAAGGAGGCAGCCTTATCAGTGGCGCACGAGATGCGATGACGATGTAAGTGTTATTGCATTTTAATGTTTTTGTTAGCCTATCCAGTTGAAACCACTAGACGCGGCGTTGCTGCGTTGTTAATTACAAATATTGCGGGAAAAGAGAACGATGCGGAGTCAATGCGGAGAAGATGTTGTTTACGTCAAAACTGAAATCAAGCCATACACACAGAACGCATATTTCGCGCATTTTCTAGAGGGACATCTATCACCATTGCACTCGCATCTCGCACAAAAGAGCCGCATGTTTAGAAAGCCATGTAAAATTAATGTAAGTTCAACTTTGAAAAAACTTACCTCGAGACTTTATGGCAGGGTTTTTTCCCCATTCCACTGCAACTTGTGTTTTTAAATGAAAAATGTTCTCTGTGTGATTGGCTTTCGGCCCTTTGTATTAAACTATGCATACATAGCCTACATGATGCTGTTTTGTTTATAGTTGTTTAAGCAACTTAATTAATTATAATTGGTTCATAAACATTATTTTAAACATTATGCACTTTTTTCACAGATAGTCATGTTACCTTATGCTTTGAAGAAACGTGCATTAGTAATATTTTGCTCGGTGCGCCCTCTTATAGCCTCAGGAGAGAATCCAAAAGCTTTTCTTCACCCTAACTGAAATTATGCATTTTAAATTCGAATTTAATTTGAATTTTGATAATATTTAAGTACAAAATTCGAATGTAGTTTTTCAGCCATTTTGACAGCCCTACTTCACACAGAGCGGATTACCCATAGATATGTATATGTAGATGCCTCATTCGACAGCTCCAAGCACGTGGACGTGTCCGCCATCTTTCAATGGTCAACTTGACGTCATTCACCAAATTCCTGATGAAACGGGATAACCTTTCACAGCTGAGAATGCGAGAGAGGGGTGGAACCATAGATATGTAAGGATTGTGTCATCTACAAATATTCATTAATTATTATGGTGAATGGCAGACGGCTTATGTATAGCGGCCCATAGGAACAGTCGCTAATGAGGCATCTACATATACATATCTATGAGATTACTGATATTTTACTGGTAATGTTACAACTTCTCATACTGGTAAATTGCCGGAACGAATTTACCGGTATTTTTGAAAAGGTCCTGCTCACACATGATCTCTTAACGGTAATTTACCAGTAGTCTGTATGTGTGAAAGGGGCTATTGTTTCCCAACATGTTGGATGACCCATGTCAAGAAAAATGCAACACTCAATATGGCCGCTCTATCTAAGGAAGCCCCGCCTTCTGAGTGAAAGAGCCAATCGCTAATCTGTAAAGTCATCGCGTCACTGCAGCTGCTGTTAGAAGTCCCGGTTGCTTTAGAAACAGTCAGCGTTGTGAGACGTGCGCTTAGGACTGCGCATGCGCACTGGCTGGTCTAGCCTGAATAATAAGCTTTTTTTAACACTATTTGAGCAAAGGAAATGACATTTATGAGACAGTTGTTGTCAGATTTCATTGGTGATTTCAAATATGAAATTTAATCGTAAGCTTGGCGAACAGTTTTAGAGAGTTTGATGTTTCCTCATTCAAAGAGATAGGAGCTGCACTTGCAGGCTCGTGCAACAGCGCTTCAAAGTGATTCTCAATCAATGAATAGCGCACATTTATGCCAAGCAATTGCTTATGAACTCGAGTTGATGAATTATGACAATATCTACTTTATGACCTTTATATAATATGTTTTAGACGGTTGTAAGAATGCATATTTGATCTCTCATCTGAAGGATCAACCTGCAATAGTATAGACATTTCAAAATAAGAGTCACGGTGTTAAGTTAAGTTTTAAACTTAAACATGTCAAGTTTTTTTTTTTTCTTTTCTGGGCATTATTAGTATTTTGGTTACACAAAAAATTGTATTTAATTTAATTTAATTTCAGGATTCTTTAAATAGAAAGTTCAAAAGAACAGCATTTGTTTGAGGTAGAATTTATTGTAACAGTCTTTACCGTCACTTTTAATCAATTTAATCTATCCTTGCTGAATAAAATTATTTAAAAAAATTACTGACTAATGTGTATGTATATATACTGTATATACAGTGTATATACAGTATATATATATTTATATTTATATATTTCTCTTGATTATATTTTAAATGATATATAACATGATAATAAAATCCACAAAACAGTGTTTGAGGATTGGACCAAAGCACCAAAAAAAATGCTCTTTAATTCTTAATGCCAGAGAGAGATGATGGAAAAGGGTCTTGAATGAAATATGACTGTTTTGGGAATAATTATATTAAATAAGTAGGCCTCGGTGGAAAAATCAAGTCATAAGAATATATGACAATGACCTCTTAAGTAGTGTTAATTTCGTTAACGAAGACTATGACGAAAAATGTTTGTTGACTAGCTTTTTTCCCATGACTAATGCCGGGTTCAGACTACACGATATTTTTGTCGGTCACGATAGTCACTGTGTCAGATTACACGATTTTGACTCCTAAAATCTTGTCATGTCGTGGACAAGAAACATGTCAGACTACACGTTGCTTCCCGACAATTCATCGCATGCCGTCTTTAACGACGTGCGTGATGTCATCGAGAAGGCGGAACTAGTGACTGACTTCCGAAAACAAGAGTGTAAACATTGCTGAAGCACTTCCGCTATAGTTTGCCAGCATTTTTCTTACGTGGTAGTCCCTCGATTGTTTACGAATCCCCACGACACCCTACGTCAAGCAAATCGTGGCAAAATCGGGCTAAAATCGTGTAGTCTGAACCGGGCATAAGACGAGACGAAGACGAAGACGAGAGACGACAATAAGGTCAATAGACGATAACTAAGACTATATCAACATGCAATTTCATAGACGAAATAAGACAAGACTAAAATGTATTCAAAAAGATAAAACCCGGTGTGTTTTGCTTATTTTAAGCAATCTGGCAACCATGCGCACGTGCTCGCTCCTCATTGCGGAAGCGCCGCCGCAGATGATCTGAAAAACAAACAAGCTAGAGTTTAGCGATCTAAATGAAAGCGTCATTCAGCCATAAAAAACCTGACTAAAATGCTCATACATTTCATTGAATAAACAAAAACGGACAAGTTTGTCTAAATATGATAACTAAAATGTACTTTTGAGTAAGACTAAGACTAAATTAAAAATGGCTGCCAAAATTAATACTGCTGTACGGTTAATTAATAACAATCTTATTGCTAAAATGTCACGTTTTCATTGAATGAAACTAGACTAAAATACTTCAGGTTTTCTTCGACTAAAACTAGACTAAAATGTTGAGACTTTTAGTCGACTAAAACTAGACTAAAATGTTGAGACTTTTAGTCGACTAAAACTTGACTAAAACTAAATAGGATAAGGTTGACTAAATATGATAAAAACTAACAAGGACATTTTAGCCCAGGACTAAGACTAAAATGAAAATAGCTGACAAAATTAGCACTATTCTTAAGGAATAGTTCCCCGAACAGATCAGAGCCAGCAACTTCTACATGAGGACTTTGCCTTGTTTAAATCGAGAAGGAGGGCCGCACGCCTCACCATGAACCTCCCATCTGAGTCCTTGCAGAAGTCCGTTGATTTGAACTAGCACATTAGGCAGATGCTGTAAGCGTAAACTTCTTAGAAGGGTTACGCTTCGTCCCAGCTGTAGCTTATCCACTGCTGTGCTGACTTATCTGGTTCTTTAAGAAAGCACAGCGACAGGCCAATTCATCGCAGTGTCTCAGGAGGCTACACCTCATCATCCGAAATGGAGCACACGGCGTACCTCATTTACTTGCCCGTCTATTGTAGGTTACACAAGCCCGACTCATCTAATAATACACCTCTCGGATGTTTTTCAGCCCTCATTTAAATGAAGGCACTCTTTTCCAATTTGCGTTGCTACTGAAAACACAGCTCTGCATTGGTTAGAGTAGCAGTTTGCAGAAGTGGTAAGTTTTGGTTACATGTGATTTGAGTATGTGTGTATTTGAAGGAGAGGAGTGTGACTTCACGAGAGGGGGAGGGTATGTAGGCTGTGCGTCTGTGTTTGTCTGATGTTTGTTAAGTGGCACCCACACACATCTCTTGCTCGCATACTGCCTCTTTCGTTAACTTCTGTGGCTTTTATGTGGCTCGAGTTCTTCTGAGGTATCCTGTTTACGTGTGCTAACTGCTGGATGAACATCTATTGACTGAATCGTGGCTCACACCTTGTCTGTTTTATGCTGTGCTCTAAAAATTATACCACACCTTTTCTACTACAGAACAAAAAAACAACATTTCCATTGTGTAACAAACATATAATCTATGGTATGTTTGCATGTTTAGTACATTTTGAAGTTAAACAACACTTGCTTTTCTTTGAATTGTGCAAGTATGTTTGTTTTCTTCCATAGAGACTGTCACAAGTTTGTATTTCTATTACGCCAATCGTTTATTAGGTTAAAACGAGGAGAATAAAATGAGATCTGTCACGTCAAGCAGTCTGCTGCGAATCTGCTAGACATTTTCATAAGTTTATCTGCTTATTTACATATCTCACATTCAATTATACTTGATTTTTTTTTAATCAGAGTTGGAATTTGTGTCTGTTCACCAACAAACATGATATTTTTGCTTCGAAGTACGTCGGTCAGTTGATTCAAAATTTGAAAATGTTATTACATTAATTACATTAAACACAATTCAAGATTGCTGTATTTTCAGATGCTGTGTCAGTAGTCCAACGTTTTTTTGTAAGAAAGAATATAATATAATTCAGGAGGGACATTGTAACATCAATGTCACATTAAAAGACATTAAAGAAAATGTTTATATTACAAATAAATGCTTTTGAACTTTCTGTTCATCAATTAATCACAATATTTGCACATATAACATATTAAGCAGCATAACTGTTTTCAACATTGATAAGGGCTGGGCGATAAAATGATAAAAATAATGATCACAAATTCACAGTATATTTTCCCTTGATAGAACGATAACACATGTTCGATAAATGTTCAATATAATGTTTATGCGTGAAAAGCAGATCGAAACAGCATTAATGGCGCCACACAGACCGTTTATCAGCTTGGCTCAAAGGGCGTCGTGGCGCGAGCAGATGCGTTTACTCGCTGATCGGTCTCGATCACGTGACCAGCACTGTGAGATCCAGCGAGAAGCGCTTGAACTCAGCAAAGAACACAAATGACTCGGTGATTTAGTTTAAAGCCAGATGAAACAGCGCTGACGATCTCAACAGGACTGACAAACACAAGAAACACTGTGCCATGAACAATCCCATTAGAAGGCTTTTCCATGGATTTACTGTAGTAACACTAACTGCTTCATGGTATTGTGGCAGAAATGTGGATATCCATATGGAATTTTATTATATTATCATTAATGTAGACATGTATTAAAGATATTAAAGTAGTAATAGTTGTTATTGAGTTATAGCATTTGTGTGGAATTTTTTGTTCGTGATTTTTTTTTTCGCAGCCCTACATTGATGATAATAAGAAATGATTTATTGAGCGTCAAATCAGCATATAGTTTTCTGATGGATCATGTGACACTGAAATCTGAATTAATGACTAAATTAGAAATGATTAATTAGTGTGATTAATAAATAAATAAATATTAGTTATTTTAAATTGTAATAATGTTTCACAATATTACATTTTTGATCAAATAATTGCAGCCTTGGTGAGCTTAAGAGACTTCTTTCAGAAACATTTAAAAACTGTTCTATGTAAATAATGTTCTCTATCTTTGCAAGCTGGATTAAGAGTTATTTACTCTCTGAAGTTGGGTGGGTAACAATGCAAGTCTTTATTGTGGCAGCAAGTGTGGAACAGTCACACACAGGAGGGACGTTATAAAAGTGCTGACCTGATATCACACTCAACCTGATATCACAAACAATTGTTCAAACACCCCCCCGCCCACTCTCTTTCCGTCTTTATTTCATTGTGCTGTGGAGCAATGTTTAAGCCTTTTGGCATTGCCTGCCCTGATGATTTTCCATAAAGGGCACGTGCCACGGGGTCAGTGGCTTTATACTGGGCTTTGATGAAGTTACAGTTCAGCTGCTTTGTGAGTTACTGAGCTCATGGCGCCTTCCCCCGGAAGTCTGGCCGGTGAATCAGCCCCCCTTCCCTGCATTCCTCATGTGCCCTCAGTATGCATGCATTCATACCTCACCCTGTCCCCCTGGTCTAGCCCAGTAGAAGCCACCCACTCCCCTCAGGCCTAGCCCCGCATGCACCATTATCACCTTTAGCTGTAGCATAGCATGCAGACCACCATCTGAACTTACAAAGAAGACTTTTCCAACATATTTAAGACAGCATAAAATGAAAATTCACCCTATTATCTAAATACATGTTATTGATCTGATGATTCATCCATTATATTTCATGTATACATTTTTGATATATATTACAGTGAAACCACAGACTTCTCTGGTGACACATGCCAGACTTATCATTTTGTCCACAAACTCCGCCCCTTAATTACAATCAACTGCAAGCTCAGATCCAGAGCTGCCTCCATCCAATCAACAACCAATGGAAAGAACCAAGAACAATGGACCAATGGAAAGAACTAAATATTTTTTTGTTCTTGATTTGGGCTGGGCGATAAAACAATAGCGATAATTATCGTGATATAATTTTCCTCGATAAAGCGATAACAAGAGTTCAATAAATGTTCGATATAATGCTTATGCGAACGAACGAAACAACGCTACTCATTTGAAGCGCGTCACGCGAACCATTTATCCGTTCAGCTCAAAGTTCAAACAGCAGCGAGCTCGAACTAGAGCAGGTGTGTTTACTCGCTGATGAGTCTCGGTCACGCTACACTAAACAGTGCTGTGAGATCCAGTGTGAAACGTTTAAATTCAGAGAAGAAAACAAATGACTCTGATTTAAACTAGTTTTTTAAAGCCGGATGACAAACAGGAGAAACACTGTGCGCAACGATGCAGTCAGAAGGCTTTTCATTCTAGACCGCCATCATTTACCATGGATTCACTGTAGTAACACTGACTTCACCATGGGATTGTGGCCAAAATGAGGAATATTCATATCAAATATTATATTATTAATGTATGTATTAAATGTATTAAAGGAGTAATGGAATATAATTACAGTATTTTGTGTAATTAAGCAATAGCATTTGTGCAATTAGACATTTTTACTTACTTTAAAGTCACCATGAAATCAAAATTGAAAATTCTTCTTTTTTAATGGAATACTGTAGTGTTTATTATAAATAATTTATCCGTGCACGTCATTATTTTTTTCAAATTCATGTGCCCTCGTAATCTTTAATCAAAAACGTTAACCTCCCTCCCCTCAAAAGGACTCCTCTACTCTTCCGGTCAGGAGCTATGGCGCAAGGGCGGAGCTATCTGGAACTGCCAGCAGCTGCAGTGACATCAGTGACGTTTGGAATAAACGACAGGGGGAAAAGCTGAAGCTGATGCTTCACTTTATAGCACTGACACCAGTCATAAGGGAGTACATTACCCTTAAACATTGAAAAGATATTAGGATATTACGACAACATTACTCTTAGAACATTGCAAACTAATTATTATTTTTTTCATGAATATGACTTAACCTGATGGAGGATGCACATTCAGGCAGTCTCTGCTAGGGTGTTGGCGGTGAATCCAGTGGAGAGAAATCCCCCACAACTAACTGCAAACTGGCATTCAGATCTGCCTCCATTGGATGCACTCAGTCATTCAGGCAGTCTCTCTCTCTCTCTCTCTCTCTCTCTCTCTCTCTCTCTCTCGCACGCGCACTGTTTAGGCATGTTTTGTGCCGTTGATCGTCGTCGTTATCCTCAATTTAAAAAAAAAACATTTATTCATGCTAGGGTGTCGGCGGTGAATCCAGTGGAGAGAAATCCCCCACAACTAACTGCAAACTGGCATTCAGATCTGCCTCCATTTTGTTGGCAATGCCCCAACTTCCAACGATCCAATCAATTCCCGAAGGATGAAATCAAGTGCCGCCCTCTCATTTCAGATGCCGTTTCACTCGTTTATACGTCACAGCAGAGAAGAAAAGACAATCGTGACTTCCGTTTCATGCCGACTTTAAGATGATGAAATTAAGGGTGCTTTCACACCTGTAGATCGATTGCTTTGTTCCGAAACAGGGATTAAAATTATTACAATGTTGCTTTGGTGCGGTTCACTTTCACACGGCAAAGTTTCAAAACGGACCAAATTTGTTAATACAAGTCACGCGCGAGTAAACTGTTCTCTCATTGGTCAAAGTTCCAAAGTTTATTTTCCGGGATTCCACTTAGCTGTCACGCATGTATGCAAAAACGTGCTCACCCACAGATATTCACAGGTTCATTTTGAGGTATTAGCAAAACAACAAAGCTAATGCTTTTCACGGAACTTACGTAATTACCCATCATAAATTGTGATATAGCCTAATTTGTTGTTCCGTTGGATCGGATTGCTTTCTCACTTAGTAATAAATTACTTGCAATTTAAAACATGCAGACAAAACACACTTTAAATTAACAATAGATGACAGATCTCTTAAGCGAATTGTTAGTGAATTCACATAACATGTTGAGGAACGTCACAACTTTTTTTGATGCACATTTAGGGATTAATTTAGTAAATGTGTTTCCATTGTAGTTTATGCACATATCATCTTTTTTTTTTTTTGTCAAATAAGTTTTTATTTAGTCATTGAATAGCCTTGAAATAATCACAAATGTCAGGATAAATTTTCTTATATGCACAAAATACAAACTTATAAAAAGATTATGTATAAAATAAAATAAAATATATATATATATATATAATAAAAAAAAAAAAAAAAAAAAAATAAAATAAACC
>NW_015546105.1:675703-691327 GCF_001515605.1 Sinocyclocheilus anshuiensis | reverse complement strand
CTTTGTAAAAATCGATGCGTTTCAGAAAGGCGGGGCATAGAGGAAAAACAATAATGTAGTATGTGGAAAATAATGTGTTTTTTGAACCTTGAACCGCATAAACACATTGCATTACACCAAATACACAACATAATGTTCTTTTTAGTAACGTCATATGACCCCTTTAAGGAATAGAATTCCAACCGAGGTAACAGAAGAAAGGTCCCAAATCTTGTGAAATCTTGTGAAATTGAAATTGTCCAGTGCTGCCTTTTAAGATATATCTGGTTCGTTCCAGGTGTAGAGTAGATATCAGTTCCTCAAGCCATAGTTTGGCAGCAGAAGGATTAGCCTTTTTCCAGAACAGTAATAACAGTTTCTTAGCTGTTATCAAACAATATGTAAGGAACTTCTGTTGTGCACCGTTCAATAAATATGTATAATCAGAATGTCCTAATATAATGAGCACTGGGTCTGGTTCCAAGTTTACATTAAGGACATCTGAAAGCACTTTAAAAACTTCACACCAGAATCCCTGTATTTTATGACAGAAAATAAAACTATGAGCTAAGTCAGCATCCTCTGATTTGCCCTTGTCACGAAGAGGAGAAATTGGGAAAAATCCTATGTAATTTTTTTTTTTTAAATGTAGTCTATGTAAGACCTTAAATTGAATAAGGCATAATCTAGTATTGACCGATCGTTTATCAATATCCTCCAAACCACTCTGCCAAATCTCCTCCGAGATTGCAATTCTAATCTCTTGCGACCATTCCTCTCTGATCAAGTTTGTAGAGAAGAAAATAGCTGTTAGTAACCTTCCATAAATTAAAGATAGCTGATTCTTGTTTCCCCTGAACTGTATGAGACAATCATCAATAATGGAGGGTGAGACCTTGTCTAGGAAAACATTGTGTATATGCTCATATCTTTTTGCTAAACCAACAAAAGGTTGTACCTCAAGTGAGCATATGCTTTTCATGCACATTTTGGAAATTTGAATTGCACTTTGGTGTTTCCACCCATCAAATTTATGCAGTATGCCAAATTTGCATACAAATATGCAGACGGAAACCTATTTTGTGGTGTATAGCCTAGTTTTTCTCTTAGCTGTTCACTGTTTACTAGAGTTCAAACTGTGACTGTAATCAAATGCCACGCTTTCCTGAAATTCATTCACATTGTCGGAGTAGACAGGGACTGAGGATTTCAGGAATCCAGGCTCAGTGATTCTAATAATCCCATTTCCTGTGAACATCCAAAGGCCTTTGTAGAGCAATAAATGAGAACCTTTCATAATATATTTTTTTTATAATCATTTAATATAATAGACAATTAAATCAAACATCATCCAGTCCAACTGATCTGTATCATTGTACTGCAGGAGATCTTCTCAGTCCGCTGAAGCTTGGGGTCCAGTCCACAGGGGCAGCCCAGTTGTCAGCGTGTGAGACAGGTTCAGTTTAGACAGCCGAGTTGAGTTCATTAGCGGTGCAGCTGTTTTACAGAAAGCAGGGGGCCGGAGAGCTCCTCAACAGATGATGGACATGTGTCTCACAGCCCGCTTCACGACCTGAGAGCATGTGGCCCACTAGAACCACTTGACCTAAGAGTCATGTCAAGTGGGCCTGATAAATGTTTGGCATAACCAACCAAAACATTTGATATTTCTGTTTTGCAGGACCTGACCCCAGATTGCACTCGTATAACTCCGGTTGCAGTAACCTCTAATCTTCAGCAAACAAAACATTCTTTCAGGTTTAAGATCTAATTCCTCTGAATAGAGTGATGTTTGTTGAGAAGGAGGAGCACTTTGATTTAACGTGATCCGAATCAGCCTCCCCAGGTGTAAAAATGGTGTCTGGATATGAATTGTACTGCTCCCTCCTTGCTTTCTCAAACAGAAGGGTTCTTGAGGACAGTCGGTGCATAGTGCCATTAGCTCTTATTTATTAGCAGCATTCTGGTGCTTTAATAGCATTTCTGTTCTCTGTGTGCGTTGGGAAACCGCTGGCCTAAAACGGTAATGGTGCTGTATTTCTGTCAGGCTGCCAAGCAAAGATCTCATTCTGTTAGTCTTTCTGGAACAATGCACAAGCCTCTTTTTAACTTCCAAAATATTGTAATATTACGTAGCCAGAAAGCTGTGTGAAGGTTTTTTGATCAGAAAATTCCCCTTTTGTCCTTAGAAAGCCATGGTGGCAGTGGAATTCTGACCGTGTGGGTGGTTAACGTCGAGCCGAAGAGCAGTAACCATAAAAGAAGGCTGTTTGATTAGACGGGGGTCGAGAGGGTGACTACCCTCGGCCCTCCCGTGCTGCTGATAGTCGTTTTTGACACGGCCGACTCGTTCCAAATTCCAGGCATTGAATGACTGCAGTATGCTAACACATGACCTCATCCAGCTCAGTGTCATGTACTTCCTGGAATCTGAAGTGGTCTGGTAATTAGTGCTGCTTGCTAAGGCAAGCATCAATATTAGTGTTGATCCTCACGCTAAGTATCCGATTTTGGCGTGGTACTCATCCAACACGGTTTGTTCTTCGGATGCGAATGAATGTGAATTTCGATTTTCACAGAAGACCATAAAATGTGTCAAAAAATTCAATTGATTGCATTGAAGAGTTATAGTTTACCCATAATAGTTTACTCCAAAAATTATGGATTTGATTAATATCTGTTTGGGTGAATTAAATAAAATGCGAATGCATCCTTACTTTAATACTTCATAGAGCACCCAAGAGTGTCAGCAAAATACATGTGCCTTGCTGATCATTTTCCATGCTGAAAAAAAATTTGGTGTACAATTTACTTTGAAACAGTGTTCAATCAGAAATTGCTAGTACATTTCCAAAATAATTACAAAGAAATGACAAGTAAAACATTGAATTAAACATGACATTTTAGAAAGACAGAAATAGTATTTTTTCATAAAACCTGCTGTAATAATCTTTGCTTTTTTTGCAATTTAAAAAAAATATTTTTTTTTACAGTGCGAGTGCATTCGATTGGTTTTGGTGAAACACAATCCAATATTTAGGACATTTTCATTTTTAGGTTAATTGTCCCTTCAATACCGAATGCATCCTTACTTTAATACTTCATAGAGCACCCAAGAGTGTCAGCAAAATACATGTGCCTTGCTGATCATTTTCCATGCTGAAAAAAAATTTGGTGTACAATTTACTTTGAAACAGTGTTCAATCAGAAATTGCTAGTACATTTCCAAAATAATTACAAAGAAATGACAAGTAAAACATTGAATTAAACATGACATTTTAGAAAGACAGAAATAGTATTTTTTCATAAAACCTGCTGTAATAATCTTTGCTTTTTTTGCAATTTAAAAAAAATCTTTTTTTTTACAGTGCGAGTGCAAAACAAGTGAGCAAATTTGAACATCGAATTTGTCCCTTCAATACAGTGGCCAGAATATCATAAGTTGTATCCAAAATTTCTTCATTCACCCTGATGCACTATTCCCTCTTTAGTTTAGGCCACTTAAAGGAGTGAATGAAAACAAGTGAGCAAATTTGAACATCGAGTTTGCCGGGAAGGGTTGAGGATGCCATTTTTGGCACGACTCGCAGTGCATGGTTTCGGACACTGCTACAAATGGCTATCCCCTAAATTTGTACACTATATTAGGTTATAGGAGGCAATTTTAGACAGCAGTAGCGATTTAGGGATGGGACTTGGGCCAGTAGGAAACCAAAGAGCAACACATTAAAGACTTGCCCTGGCCACCAACCACAACACCTTAGCATTGTGTTAATGAATCAAGCACTGCTCACAATTTAAAATCTAGTTTCTATTTGTGAACATTTTCAGTATGGTTTACCTGCAAGTTAGGGCTGCACGATTATGACAGAAATCATAATTGTCGATTATTCCCTTTAAATTGTAATTGTGATTATTAATTACGATTAAAACAAATCACATTGAATGTTTACACCATTGTTTGAAGCAACTGCATGCCATATTTTTATATGAAAATAAAAAAAACTCTTAACTGAAAAACTTTTATTGCTTTTCTATAGTATCAAGCCTCAAATGTCAAATAAACATTAAATTGGTTTCTTCTTTAAATAAAAAAAGTTAAAATACTAAGGATGCACAATATTATCGGAACGTTATCGGAATTCACTGATAACGGCTTAAAATGCAAATATCTGAATCGGCCGATTTGAAAAAATTATGCTGATATGTCTTGCCGATAAGATGAATAACTCGGATGTGCTGAGGGTGTGCTAGCGATAAGATCACTTTACGTAGTGTGGTCAATCTTGAAGTGAACTATTGCCTGAATGATTCACTGTTTTGGATCACCGCATTTAATCTGAGAATACAGAACGATGCATCTGGTGTGCGATAGAGTCAACAATTAGTAGTGCATGCAGCAGCGGGTCCTAACGCTTGTCCGGTAAGGTATTTTATTTAATCGGGGAGCGCTGTTGGCCTTAATTGTAATAAGATGAAAGTAAAATACACAAATATCATTAAGATAATTGTGTTTCTGAATAAATAAAGCAGTAGCTAATTTGTCATAAAAAATCACGAGTCTGTTTTGATTTAAAGGTCAGAAGCTATAGCTTACATGAATCAATAAAAATCACAAACATGACACTTATAAATTAAATAATTTAATATATACAGATTTATTCAATATGCAATATATTTTTTCAAACGTATTATGAAAATTATATATAAGGAGCTCTAAAAGATTTTTTTTATTTTTATTTTTATTTTTTTACAGCTCTTTTGCTTTAGACCATCTATTAATGTTAAATCCACAAATAAAATGTTAAGGTTTCAAATGCATCGGTCCGAAAAAAGAAAAAAACCCCAGCAGAGATTGATTTTATTTTAGTTATTTTCAAGGCTTTCAATGTACTCTCATTAAAAAAAGAACTTTTAATAATGTTTATTAGTTCTAACAAATAATTTTTTACTCAGACCTAACCAAAATTAAAAATAATTTGTTTATAATTTCCAGGAGAGGCTTGGTGTTGTTTCAGTTCAAAGCTGAGTTGCCAAGTCCGCGTATTATACGTGACTTTGGGCTTCTTTTTTTGTAGTTTCGTGAAAAAATCCCGGGTCGCAGGTTGCAGTTTTTTGGGCTTATTTAAAAAAATATGGTTGCTTGTTAGGAAAACCTGACAAGCAACTTCGTTTCTTTTAATTTAGGTTCACTGTATTCTCCAATGCATTGATTGACACTCTGTCTGCTCACAGTTAATAGCCAATCAGTGCAAAAATATAAGTGCTGTAGCGTAATTTGTCAAATATTCCGCCCCCTCTGCACGCGCCTTCTTTTTGAACGTGATTTTTCTTCAATGAGGGATTGAAGAAAAATCACATTCAAAAAGAAGGCGCGTGACACTGTAATCCAAGTGATGATAGTAGTAGACGTAGAGGAGTGGGATGACTTTTTTCCTTTATAAGGTAGCCTAACTTTTATTTTTTACAATGTTTTTGTAATGTATTAATTATCACGGGCTGTAATAAAAAACAAGTAGTCTTATACTAATACTAAGAGTAAATATAGTTCGAATAGCCTATATGTTAGTAGGCTATAAATATGTGGCTATGTTACAGCTCCCCTTTGAAGCTCTTGTGTTTTTCTCCTTTTCCATTGGACCAATCCTATTCTGCTCACAGGTGATTGGAGATGAGTTTTGTTCCTGCTTTGTTGCAGTTTGCTGATTTTTGTAAAATATCTTATGTTTTTGCTTTTCAGATAAAAGGGTGGTTTCAGTTTAATATGTTGCGGGCTCATTTATTGGTAATAAATAACTGATAATAAATTATATTGATGATAATAAATTATAAAAAAAATATTGGGCTTGTTTTGGGCTTGTTGCGGTTGCTTATTTGTCTCGCGAGAGTTGGCAACAGTGGTTCAAAGTGAAAAATGATTTGAAAAATATCGGCATATCAGATATCGGCAAATATCTAGCCTAATATCGGGCATCTCTAAAAAATATGCATGGTATTATAATGTTATACTAAAACTAAATTAAAACAATGGAAAAACCCTTAAGATAACCTGTAGAAAGAAAGAAAAAAAAAACTTCTTAATAGGGCTTGTAGCTATCTATTATTTTAGCAATCGAGTATTCTGCAGATTATTCCATCGATTAATCGAGTAATCGGATAAGAAGTCATTTTTCTTTATTAAAGAGCAATACTAAATATACAAGAGATAATTAATAACCGTGAAAACTAAACCCATTTAATGTATTTAATTGCCAAATTGCATTCAAAATGCAAATACAAATATATATTAAAAATAAATAAATAAATAAATAAAAATCTGTTTCACATTACTTTAAAAAAGTTAAACAGTACGATCATCTTTTGAGCCAAATTCTTACATTTAATCAGTCAATTAGAATAAAAGACATTTGGGCTGTTATCAGACAAATGATATCAGTATCAAAATTTGTCTTTGCAATGCAGAGGAAACACAGAAGCTGCATGGGATGAATTTCCCACACAGAGGGACATGAATGCATTTAACCTTTTAAATTTTACAAATGCATAAATAATATTTTGTTATTTTAAACATAAAACATTGATTACTGATATTTCAAATTATTTTAAAAATGAAAAAACCGCCAGCAGGTGGCAGCAAGTCACTGTTAAGAAGTGAGCCATTGCGATTGAACCGAATCATTTAAACGGTTGATTCATTCAGGAACGAAACGCTGTCATGTTGTTCAGAGACGCAAAAAACAGCGCTGTGGCTGTAAAACGTAAGTCTCATAATATTACCTTCTTGTTTATTGAACATTAAACAATCAGTAAGCGACAGGTGCTAGGAAACGCTGTTTTGTACTAATTTATTGACGAGTCGGCTGCGGTGCGGCCAACTGAATGCGCTGCTTCTCTGCCGCTCACTGCACAGAACAGACGCTGAGAGGTGACGGGAGCTGATGGCAGGGGGCGGTGGATATTTGTGGCGGTCAGTGTGGATATTGTGGATGAGTTCTTCTGTGTCATCACGTTCTATTAGTTCTACAGCTTCAGTTTCGGAACTTTCACGCTTAGTAACACATACAGCTGTTCCCTCACCACAGTGCAACAGTGAAAAGGGATCCCTTTCAAACAGTGTCGCGTTCTGAATGTTGTTTAAGCGACATACACCGACCGGTATTGCGGTATTTTAAAAATTCATATCATAAGAAAAATAAACACCGGTATTCGGTATGAACCGGTATACCGCCCAGCACTAGTAGTCACTAAGTTAGTTGTGATGAATGTAGTCAAATAGTTAATTTTAACTGTGGTCCATGACTGATTGGTTTTCTTGGCCAGCCAACTGAAGGGTACTCCATTTTAGCATGTTACGCCACTAAAAAGAGAATACCGTAGTCCCAGCATTCAGGGTCTGAATCCAGCCGAAACAAAAAGTCTGTTTTTCCTTTCACAACAAAAAAATCGGAGGCCACAGTGGCAGCCTAGCAACATGAGTGGCTAAACTCTGGAGCTGGAGCTCGCGGGGAGGCTGAGAGTGTTTCTGCTTGATGTGATGCTGTGCTTCTGCTTGTTTTTGTGTGATTTAGAACAAAGCCATCTACGCAGGTGACAAGGAAGTGTTTTACACAACTGGAAACCAGTTCTCCAAATTGTGGTAAAATATAGGCCATGACGCAGAGCGGTCAGCCGTCGATTAAAAGCCAGTTGTGTGAAATGAGCTCTTTGAGTGTGTTGAATAGGACCCCCTGGAGAGTTCAAACAGAGCGCTTAGATCACGCTGATCTTTTGCAACACGTTAAAGGCCTGAAACTATTGGTCAGCTCTCTGTTCTTTTAAACTCTGCAGGGATGCTCCTCTTGTTGGCAAAGCCATCAACAGGTTCCATTGAACTATTTCAGGTTTATGTAGCTCCTCTTCAAAAACTATTCACAGGTGTCCTCAATACACAGACATCGATGATTGTTTGGACTTCCCCAAGGTCTGTTTATGTGGTTTTGTGTGACTTTGTAATGCGAGTTTATACCTTTTAACAGGACACCTGTAGATTCCTTCACCCACAGATGGAGGTTTTCATGCCTGACCAGCTGCTCTGAGGAGTTTCCAGGGGTTTCAGATGATTTGCTCAGACCACTGCTGGGAACGATCAATGACCGTGCTGGAATTCTTGATTACATATGGAAATAAAGAGTCGTGTGTCTTCTTGTTGGTTCTGCAGCTTTAAGCCTCCAGCTGCAGTTCATGTGATGAGAAAATGCATGGAAATGCATTTGCTTGGCTGAAACACATGATGTCAACAGGAAGTTTACTGTTTCCCACAGGTTTCGGATGAGCATCAGCTTATTTGATTGGTTACAAAAGATGTGAGCAGTGAAAATTCAATTCAACAACAGTTACTCCTATACACTCCTTGTTCTTGTTCATATTGTTATTATTGAATCAATTAAGTTTTTAGCTGTTGCATGAGCTCATGGGAAAAATAGGCGTTTCCCCAGGAAATGGAGGCTCTTTTGTGTGCTAGTCAGTCTGTACTGAATGAGAAGGAAATGGAGGCCCTGAACTCACGGTGTGGACACCACACCACACAGTCCATCTGCTTCATCTTAACCTTTCCATCACAGCTATTTGCCCATGATTACTGACAGCTGCCAAAGGCCAAGCCCATCTACTAGCCTGTGTGGAGGTCAGCCAGCAGTGTAAAGACCTCTGAATGTCGTCATGGTAAAAGTTGAATAAGGAGATTTTTGGTTACTGGTTGCTAATCATGATTGATATGCTTGACTGGTATACAGGAGAGAGCTGCAAACATGGCCTGATGAGGGTCAGTGGCTTCAGGGAATCAGTAAAAAACTTGTCACGTGTCCCTGACCTTCCTGTCTCTACAATCCTATTTTTCATCATGATTATCTACAAGACAAGGGTTCTTCCTGTAGCAAATGTTCTCAGACTGTAAGCTGGCACTGTCTGCAGCAGTCAGCTACACTGTGATGAATTCATTCCAGGATGAATCTGTCTCTTCTTCTCTCATTGTGTCCTGGAGCCCATAAAAATGAAAAGCAGTTGGCATTGGCATTTTTAATTTAATTTTAACCTTCCCAGAAGTAGCTCCATCTCATTGGAGCATGTTTCTTGAATGTGCTGTTGAATTGAGCTGTATTGAATGGGAAACTAGATGGAAATCCTGCATTGATGTGTAGCCTAATTCAGCAGTCTAAGTTGAACAGTCGATGCAGTGGAGGAATACAACCACGTTCTCTCCTTTTGCTATAATTTTACTCTCAACTTTGACGTTTTATATTTTATATTATATTATCTTCTATTATATTCTCTTATATTCTAAGAGCTAACATTTTTATACATATATGTTATAACTAACATTTTTAAACAAAGTAATATAGATAGGACATTTGTTTTATATTGACCATAGTATGAAATTTCTTATTGGCTTATCAAGAATCTCAGTGCTAGGTCCTCCATATCAGTTTGTCTTGACTGAGTGATTATAAACAGCTAAGACAAAAAAATAAAAAATATTCAAAATTGTATCAGGGTGGCCGCGGGTCCTTAAAAAGTCTTAAAATGTCTTAAATTCAGATTTGATGGGTCTTAAATATTTTTGGTCACATTACTGCAAAAAAAATTCTCCAGTCTGACAGACCCAGTGACTGTTTACAATCATTAGACAGACCAAAGTTTTTTTTGTTTTTTCTTTAGTTACTGCGTCACCAGAGAGAATTGCGGTAGCAGAATCCAGTCGAACACCAGCTAGCTGACCAGCCTCCTAGGTAGTTTAAATGGGTTAATGCAAATTTACTGAAAATGGGCCGAGAATTTTACTTGCACAACAGGACAAATAGCCTGATTAAAACTTAAGTGACAAAAAATAACTAGTGAAGCATCGAAACGCGAGAATGATTTTTCTGATTTTATTGCATTCAGAGTTCACACTTCACAATTTTAGCCCCGATTTTCACTCGCCGACAGGTAGGGTTGGGTATCGTTTGAATTTTAACGATTCCGATTCCGATTCTGCTTATCGATTCCGATTCTTATCGAGTCCTAGTTTCGATTTCAATAAGATAAAAAATCCAATATAAAAAAAAATGAAGTCAAACATTTAGCTTTTCGATTCCAATAAGATAAAAATCTAATATAAAAAAATTAAGTTAAACATTTAGATATCAAACATTTATTCTGTCTTTTTACAAAGCATTCTGTTGCAGCTGAATAACACGAGCAAAAAGCAGCAGCCTACAGAAGACTGCAAGAGGAATTTTGCCTATGCTTTAAAAAAAAAATACCACAGCAAAAACAATATAAATATAAATTTTTATTTTTATATTAATATATGAATATTAATATAAATTTCAAATATTAAAGTGTTAAAGACAAGTAAACAGTCAGTAATAAGATAGGAACAAACAAATCAATTAGCAATATCATAAATAAATACAACTGAACAAAATTTCAGGTACAGAAACTGTAATTAAAAGTTTAAAAACACTGCATAGTTTTCTTTTCATAAATAAAATATAGATTAATCAATTAAAGTTATTAAATATATTCAGTCAAGATCAGTGAATGATTTTCTTTTGTTCTTTGATTAACATTAATGACGGGCAGCGCGTTTATTAAGCTGCTGTCTCTTTAACACCGAACGCACGCAGATCTAAAAATACTGTACATCTGTTTACGGTCACGTAAGACAAAAACGGCTGTGTTTATTTTCTGCATATTTCTTATCGAATACCCGGTTCTTGGAAATTTGGAACCGGTTCTAAAATGCAACCGGTTTTCGATACCCAACCCTACCGACAGGTTTTGTGAAATCACTGACAAATGCCTGAAATTGGAGGCAAATCAGTGCTCGTCCATGCTAGTGACAATCACGCAGTGTGAATTATCAAAGACGCGATCTGAGAGAATCGCCAACGCCCGTAAAATATTTGGCATGCTAAATATCTGGACATGTTGGCGATTCAAAATCCTGCTGTGTGAAATGAGTTCTGGCTGAAAAATACATCGGCGATGACCTACAGCCAATGAGAGAACAAGGAGAGGAGGAGGAGTTATTTCCTTATCAGTTCTCGCATTTGTTTGTAAAATGTAGTTTGCGGACCAGATGGAGTTGTCAGCGATTCTTCCTATTGTAAAGTCATGCAGTGTAACCTCCTGTCGCTGATCCATTGTGTACTGTGAACACAGCAGCAACTGAATGCTACCCCAGATAGTCGTGCAGTGTGAAAACAACGGTGATCTGACGATGAAAAATCGTGCAGTGTGAACTAGGGTTGGGAATCGAAAATCGATTCCGATTCCAGAATCGGATACTTAAGGTCAGGAATCGGATACTTGTTGTCAAATAAAAAATTCGATTCCGCCTATCGATTCCTATGCGCTTTTTTTTTTCTTCATCTGTGAGGACCGGACCTAGCGATCTGCCAGGACCTTGCTCGCTAATCTAAGCGAAATAAAACCAAAGTTTTTTTTTTTTAGATAATGTAATCTTGTTAAAATTGATTTCATAAAATTGGTATCGAAAAAAGTATCGTTCAGGAACCGGTATCGAAGTCAAGGTATCGGTATCGATATCTAACATTTTTGAACGATACCCAGCCCTATCATTTATTCATAAATTACATGTGATTTTGTTTAGTTATCTAATGTGTTTTCTTCAGAATCATGAGAGAACCACTCAATTTATCCAGAAATCATGCAGTTCTATTTTGCACACAAACGGCTCTTAAAGAGTCCAGTTTTTATGTAGCCTGTTGATTAACAGCGATTGATAATGGATAATGGATGTCGCGCTGTTGAGGATCGTGCTGTCTGTCTCTGTGAGAGACTTTCATGGAGAAATCAAATCAAATGAGCGTAACGGCACACATAAAGGAACTCAGAGAACAAACATACTGAGGAAGGTACAAATTCTAAATGTTTAGTTTATTTATAACATGATGTAGTTAAGTAACATACCTTGACAAGGGGGCTATTTTGCTGAATATTTTCACGATTGCAAACGTTACATTAAATTTGGTCTTTATAAAGGTAAATAACATCCTGGGGTAAATATTAAAAACATGCAGAGTATGTAAAAGCTGATAGGACACTGATGAAAATATTGCTTCATAATAAATTGTTTACACCACCAAAAATCTAGGTGATGCTGTGCTTTTGTGGGGATATTTTGTATGGGATATTGTCTGCAGATATGAAAAGTTCCCTGTATATCGTAATAATAAATAGCATTTTTGACAGCAATGATATTTTGTTTTCTTTTTACATTAACACATTAAATATTACATATATACGCATTTAATATAATGTGTATTTCCATAAATGTTTGATATCATTATTTAATCACATTGGAATCGAAACTGGGAATCGAAAAGAATCGGAATCGATAAGCAGAATCGGAATCGGAATCGGAATTGATAAAATTCAAACGATACCTCAACCCTAGTGTGAACTCGGCATTAAACAGCGATTGATAATGGATAATGGATGTCGCGCTGTTGAGGATCGTGCTGTCTGTCTCTGTGAGAGACTTTCATGGAGATCAAATGAGTAAACAGCGATTGATAATGGATAATGGATGTCGCGCTGTTGAGGATCGTGCTGTCTGTCTCTGTGAGAGACTTTCATGGAGAAATCAAATCAAATGAGCGTAACGGCACACATAAAGGAACTCAGAGAACAAACATACTGAGGAAGGTACAAATTCTAAATGTTTAGTTTATTTATAACATGATGTAGTTAAGTAACATACCTTGACAAGGGGGCTATTTTGCTGAATATTTTCACGATTGCAAACGTTACATTAAATTTGGTTTTTATAAAGGTAAATAACATCCTGGGGTAAATATTAAAAACATGCAGAGTATGTAAAAGCTGATAGGACACTGATGAAAATATTGCTTCATAATAAATTGTTTACACCACCAAAAATCTAGGTGATGCTGTGCTTTTGTGGGGATATTTTGTATGGGATATTGTCTGCAGATATGAAAAGTTCCCTGTATATCGTAATAATAAATAGCATTTTTGACAGCAATGATATTTTGTTTTCTTTTTACATTAACACATTAAATATTACATATATACGCATTTAATATAATGTGTATTTCCATCTGAGGTTTGGTCTTAAATTTCACATAAGGTGGTATTAAAGTCTTAAAGTCTTAAATGTAACTTGTTCACATCTGTAGACACCCTGTGTATGTTAAATGTTTGATATCATTATTTAATCACATTGGAATCGAAACTGGGAATCGAAAAGAATCGGAATCGATAAGCAGAATCGGAATCGGAATCGGAATTGATAAAATTCAAACGATACCTCAACCCTAGTGTGAACTCGGCATTAAACAGCGATTGATAATGGATAATGGATGTCGCGCTGTTGAGGATCGTGCTGTCTGTCTCTGTGAGAGACTTTCATGGAGAAATCAAATCAAATGAGCGTAACGGCACACATAAAGGAACTCAGAGAACAAACATACTGAGGAAGGTACAAATTCTAAATGTTTAGTTTATTTATAACATGATGTAGTTAAGTAACATACCTTGACAAGGGGGCTATTTTGCTGAATATTTTCACGATTGCAAACGTTACATTAAATTTGGTCTTTATAAAGGTAAATAACATCCTGGGGTAAATATTAAAAACATGCAGAGTATGTAAAAGCTGATAGGACACTGATGAAAATATTGCTTCATAATAAATTGTTTACACCACCAAAAATCTAGGTGATGCTGTGCTTTTGTGGGGATATTTTGTATGGGATATTGTCTGCAGATATGAAAAGTTCCCTGTATATCGTAATAATAAATAGCATTTTTGACAGCAATGATATTTTGTTTTCTTTTTACATTAACACATTAAATATTACATATATACGCATTTAATATAATGTGTATTTCCATCTGAGGTTTGGTCTTAAATTTCACATAAGGTGGTATTAAAGTCTTAAAGTCTTAAATGTAACTTGTTCACATCTGTAGACACCCTGTGTATGTCACTTTGAGTCAATTTAACTTGTGCACTAAGTTTTCTGAAGCTATACAGGGCTTTTCACACTGTGCTTAACTCCGGGTAATTGTTGTTCTAGGAATGTACAGTGTGAAACGTCTGCGGATGAATACCCAGGATTAATTGTAAACCCCGGGTAAATTATGAGCAGTGTGAAGCATGAAGCAAGATAACCCAGGATTCTGTTTATGACGCAGGGTTTTGAATGACGCAGGGTTAACCATTTCAAGCGAGAAGTGCCCTTACTTCATTTTTTCTACTTCCAGCACATATAGGGTCACTTTGGATGCATGACTGTAAAAAAGTGGGTGCTTCTGTTTAAGGCATGGCATGATGCCCGAGGTGGATGTGATTTGGCTTTAAAAGCCTGGCTTTAATTAAAGAAGTAGAACTCAGAGCAGGATCTCCTTGATTCTGACTCCAAGCCATACACCTGTCATCTAAACTCACACTCCCTTACTCCACATACGAGTATATACATATGAGTACACACACACACAGTGAGAAACGGAGGTTGGTATATTTTTAATGTTTTTATTGTACATATGTCTCTTATGCCCACCAAGGCTGCATTTATTTGATAAAAAATACAGTAAAAACAGCAATATATAATTACAATTGAAGATAACTTTTTTCTATTTTAATATATTTTATAATGTAATGTGATGGCACATTTTTCTTCAGCCATTACTCTAGTCTTCAGTGTCACATGATACTTCAGAAATAATTTTACTATGCAGATTTGGTGCTCAGGAAACATTCCTATTATTGGTGATTAGTGGTCGACCGATATATCGGCCGATATTTGGCATTTTTCAAATATCGGCATCGGCCGATGTTTGGCCGATATGGACTTTTATTTTGACGGCACACCGGACTTTTATTTTGACGGCGCTGAGAGCGGCAGCGCCTGAGCCTGAGTGCTCACATTCTCCCTCTTTTTCGCCGTCGTCGTTAACAGTTCTGTCTAATACGGATAGAAGTCTGTCAAATAATCCGATAGAACTGTTAAACAAAGGAATTAAAATGTATACAAAAGTATTATAACGATTGCTTTTATATTATTAGTAATAGAAAGGCAAACATTATAATGCTTTCTAGTTTGCCATCAGCATTCAGCAAATACGTATTTACATAATTTAAACAAATCTTTGAATGGCTAATGAAAATTTAATTTCATTAAACTTAATCGAATCCAGTTGTGAGATCTTGTGAAGTGTGCATGTGACCTGCATGATCGCGTGTTCTCTGCATGACTTTCGGTCCGTGCAAATTGAATGCTTTAAACATTAAATTCGTGATTTCAAATTATGCTGCTATTTATGCATTTGCCCACTGTCATATTCATGTGTTTTCACTGTGTGCTGTATGTAAAATGAGTGTTACCTTAGCTTTAGGCCTATTTGAAAAAATCCCAATGCACACAAACTTCCCAGAATACTGAGTGCTCTGTTGGTTACAGACTAGTTTACTTCCTTTTTAATTATATTTTTATTAAATATTTATTTATTTGTGGAAAATACTTTGTCATCTAAAGTATAAGTATGTTTATTTTACAAATGTATTTATTAATTCATTTTCAAATGATTAAAAATTTCTGAAATATTAATTAAAATAAATACAATTATATCGGC
>NW_015546105.1:659933-675641 GCF_001515605.1 Sinocyclocheilus anshuiensis | reverse complement strand
TAAATGTTTGATATCATTATTTAATCACATTGGAATCGAAACTGGGAATCGAAAAGAATCGGAATCGATAAGCAGAATCGGAATCGGAATCGGAATTGATAAAATTCAAACGATACCTCAACCCTAGTGTGAACTCGGCATTAAACAGCGATTGATAATGGATAATGGATGTCGCGCTGTTGAGGATCGTGCTGTCTGTCTCTGTGAGAGACTTTCATGGAGAAATCAAATCAAATGAGCGTAACGGCACACATAAAGGAACTCAGAGAACAAACATACTGAGGAAGGTACAAATTCTAAATGTTTAGTTTATTTATAACATGATGTAGTTAAGTAACATACCTTGACAAGGGGGCTATTTTGCTGAATATTTTCACGATTGCAAACGTTACATTAAATTTGGTCTTTATAAAGGTAAATAACATCCTGGGGTAAATATTAAAAACATGCAGAGTATGTAAAAGCTGATAGGACACTGATGAAAATATTGCTTCATAATAAATTGTTTACACCACCAAAAATCTAGGTGATGCTGTGCTTTTGTGGGGATATTTTGTATGGGATATTGTCTGCAGATATGAAAAGTTCCCTGTATATCGTAATAATAAATAGCATTTTTGACAGCAATGATATTTTGTTTTCTTTTTACATTAACACATTAAATATTACATATATACGCATTTAATATAATGTGTATTTCCATCTGAGGTTTGGTCTTAAATTTCACATAAGGTGGTATTAAAGTCTTAAAGTCTTAAATGTAACTTGTTCACATCTGTAGACACCCTGTGTATGTCACTTTGAGTCAATTTAACTTGTGCACTAAGTTTTCTGAAGCTATACAGGGCTTTTCACACTGTGCTTAACTCCGGGTAATTGTTGTTCTAGGAATGTACAGTGTGAAACGTCTGCGGATGAATACCCAGGATTAATTGTAAACCCCGGGTAAATTATGAGCAGTGTGAAGCATGAAGCAAGATAACCCAGGATTCTGGTTATGACGCAGGGTTTTGAATGACGCAGGGTTAACCATTTCAAGCGAGAAGTGCCCTTACTTCATTTTTTCTACTTCCAGCACATATAGGGTCACTTTGGATGCATGACTGTAAAAAAGTGGGTGCTTCTGTTTAAGGCATGGCATGATGCCCGAGGTGGATGTGATTTGGCTTTAAAAGCCTGGCTTTAATTAAAGAAGTAGAACTCAGAGCAGGATCTCCTTGATTCTGACTCCAAGCCATACACCTGTCATCTAAACTCACACTCCCTTACTCCACATACGAGTATATACATATGAGTACACACACACACAGTGAGAAACGGAGGTTGGTATATTTTTAATGTTTTTATTGTACATATGTCTCTTATGCCCACCAAGGCTGCATTTATTTGATAAAAAATACAGTAAAAACAGCAATATATAATTACAATTGAAGATAACTTTTTTCTGTTTTAATATATTTTATAATGTAATGTGATGGCACAGCTGAACTGAATTTTCTTCAGCCATTACTCTAGTCTTCAGTGATAAATGTTGCTGCCTAGAAAACATCAATTCTGAGTGTGACTGCGGATGACTGACATATGGAGTATATCAGAAAAGTGAATAATTCATACCATATCTATGTACAGACATGCAGATACATAATAAAAACATAACAGGACCTAAACTACCATTCAAAAGTTTGGGGTCGGTATTAATTTTATTGTTTTATTGTCTCTTATGCCCACCAAGGCTGCATTTATTTGATAAAAAATACAGTAAAAACAGCAATATATAATTACAATTGAAGATAACTTTTTTCTATTTTAATATATTTTATAATGTAATGTGATGGCACATTTTTCTTCAGCCATTACTCTAGTCTTCAGTGTCACATGATACTTCAGAAATAATTTTACTATGCAGATTTGGTGCTCAGGAAACATTCCTATTATCGCCAATTAGTGGTCGACCGATATATCGGCCGATATTTGGCATTTTTCAAATATCGGCATCGGCCGATGTTTGGCCGATATGGACTTTTATTTTGACGGCACACCGGACTTTTATTTTGACGGCGCTGAGAGCGGCAGCGCCTGAGCCTGAGTGCTCACATTCTCCCTCTTTTTCGCCGTCGTCGTTAACAGTTCTGTCTAATACGGATAGAAGTCTGTCAAATAATCCGATAGAACTGTTAAACAAAGGAATTAAAATGTATACAAAAGTATTATAACGATTGCTTTTATATTATTAGTAATAGAAAGGCAAACATTATAATGCTTTCTAGTTTGCCATCAGCATTCAGCAAATACGTATTTACATAATTTAAACAAATCTTTGAATGGCTAATGAAAATTTAATTTCATTAAACTTAATCGAATCCAGTTGTGAGATCTTGTGAAGTGTGCATGTGACCTGCATGATCTTGTGTTCTCTGCGTGACTTTCGGCCCGTGCAAATTGAATGCTTTAAACATTAAATTCGTGATTTCAAATTATGCTGCTATTTATGCATTTGCCCACTGTCATATTCATGTGTTTTCACTGTGTGCTGTATGTAAAATGAGTGTTACCTTAGCTTTAGGCCTATTTGAAAAAATCCCAATGCACACAAACTTCCCAGAATACTGAGTGCTCTGTTGGTTACAGACTAGTTTACTTCCTTTTTAATTATATTTTTATTAAATATTTATTTATTTGTGGAAAATACTTTGTCATCTAAAGTATAAGTATGTTTATTTTACAAATGTATTTATTAATTCATTTTCAAATGATTAAAAATTTCTGAAATATTAATTAAAATAAATACAATTATATCGGCTTTATATCGGCCACCCTGCTTTCCAAGATATCGGCATCGGCTGTCAAAAAAACAATGTCGGTCGACCACTATTGGTGATCAAACAGTTGTGTTGCTTAATATTTTTCTGAAAACTATCATACTTTTTTCAGGATCCTTTCATAAATAGAACTTTATGAATAGTTTCATTATTTTCAATTATCTCCACTAATGCTGCTTACCAAATACACTTGTATGGTTTGTATGGATGATGTATCCCTGCCAGTTTACATGTGAATGTACAGTATGTGATTGAGATCTCAAAAATGTGTCAGATGAATCAATGTGTGGAGGCGTCTTTGGTTAGGAAGTGGGTGAATGGTGAAGGCGAAGTGTAGTTTGGTGCACACCCACTCATTTTTTTATGTTTGCATTTTTATTTTCAGACAGTTACAGACAGTTACAGATACCCATCTCTTGTATTGCTGTAAGACTACAAGCTCCCCAGTCTGACTGCTGTTCTTTGCTTTGTTTCCTTTTTTTCTGTGCAAACAAGCGCTTACTGTTTAAAGGTATGAATTCACTGGGTGGATAGAGGCAGAGCCGGTGGCAGGGCACCTACATCTGGGGGGCATTTATATTTCTGGGGGGTTGTATCGGGTGGGAAGCGTGCAATCTGAGATCGCGTGCAGTCGCTGAACTCACGAAAATCATATGCGCGCTGTTTTTTCCCCTTTCACTTTTGAAATCGATCACGTTCAGCAAGGAGGGGAGAGGAGGAGAAGGGGGGCACGGTAACTCGTTTGGAGTGGGGAGCCCTCGATTGACCCCTTGCCACCAGCCCTGGATAGTAGGGTTGTGCCGATAGATGATAGTATTGTGTATCGACGATAGTCAGAGATATTGCAGGTGGCTGATGCCTTTGACAATAACAAGAGGATTATTATTATTATTATCATTATCAGGCTAGTATTATTATCTAATTAATATTAGGGCTTAATTGTTCCATCATATTTCTTTTTCCGCATTTTTACAGTGTTGCGCTTAATAACCAATCACACACGATTCTGTTGAGTTTATGAATGCAGTGGCCAATCAGTGGCGTTCAGATAAGTCATGGCTGAAACACCAGAGTTTTGTTGTTCATTGTGCACTTGCTGACTGAATTCTGCTCTCTCGCGAATTCTCATCATAGACAACAAAGTGCAGATGATCGTGTGACGCAAGTATAAGAGATGTGTTCATCATATAGTGTAGATAGCTTCACTGATCATAATGGGAGTGTTTTTTTAAAGTGCATAAACTCACGCTAGATTGTCAGTGTCATGATGTTGTCAGTGATGATGTTGTATGATAATGTAAATGTTCTTTGCTTGTTTTCTGTAGCTGCTGTTTGAATAACTGAGGAAATGTTAGCATTATAGTAACTTACAATGTTTTTATTAAATTGTTATGTTAAATACAAATTCAGTCATATTAAAAATATTGACATTACTCTCCGGCTATGAAACTAAGTAAATAATTAAATAAATTAGCATGATAATATCGTGTATCGGCGATCTCACAGGCTGACGATAGGACGATATGACTATGGAGCATATCGCCTAACACTACTGGATAGAGGATGCATGAATGGATGGAGGGATAGGTGGGTGTTGAAAAGCAGAAAGAGAGAAATGGCTGGACTGGAAAGGAGTGTCCATGTATGCGGTGGGAGGGTGGGCGGAACGGGAATATCTCTTTGTGAAATCATCACCACACAGAGGACTGTGCTTTGCTGGCTGCTGGCCCTGTAGGTGGAGTTTCCTTCCTTTAGGCCAAACGTTGGAGGTGCCCGGTTGGTTTTGACTCACTGGGTTGGGCCTTTTCCTCTCCTCTCCTCTCCCAGAATGCTTTACGTCAGGTGGCTCGGATCACCCTTTATGGCAGCCGAGACTTGTATGACACAGTTGGAAACTCTGGCTAGCACTCTTTAATTGGTATACCTTGGCACAGAGAGCATTTATAAGGCCTTCAGGGAGTTTGGAGGCCCCCTAAAAATTGCTGAACGATTGATGACTGAAGTGTTTATATATTGGGATCTCCTGCAATGGAGTGGACTACACTCTTAAAAATAAATGGTTTAAAAGTTTTTTTGTTTTTGTCCTGTGATGCCACAGAAGAACAAAACAAACTAAAAAACAAACAAACAAAGAAAACCATTTCAGTGATTGGTTCTTAAAGGAACCATTTTTTTCTTTGAAAAAAACCTTTGCACTTATGAAGAACCTTTTGCCCAATGGACAGATTTCATGGATGATAAAGGTTCTTCATGGAACCAGATGCAAATAAAGAACCTTTATTTTTAAGTGTCGATAGTAGATTTGTTGAGGTGAAGAGATGTGATTTGCATTTAGGATGGTTGTTTCTAAGAACAAACACTCTCTGTGGGAGAGTTTGTGTGAGGGCCAAAGCAGATGGACCCCCCACTGTTAGAGTTAGCCATTAATTCTGGTCATTCTTACGTCTGATGAAGGTCAACTGGGACGTGCTGTCACACAGAGCAAAGGTAGGACAGGTGGGCATTACTAAACAGCTACCCACAGCTACTGTTTGACTTTGAAATGCAGGCTTTGTTCAACCACAGACCCTCTACACATGCCCTACAACCAAAGCAGACTATGTGTTTTGGTTTACTTAGCTATTCTTTGGTTACAATATTGTCCCTAGAAGTTGACTAAATATTACAAACTTCTTTTGGTGGCGATCAATAGACTTACAAAAAAATAAATGAAGTAAATGTGGTTTTTATATACTGTGTATTTTATCCTAAAAATTGTATGTTTTTACTCTAAAAGTTCTTGTAATTGGTATTTTGAGCTATTGTTGCAGATAATAACTGTAATAAATTAAATGTTGTAAATTAGGAATGTACTTATATTAAAATTCTGGAAAATGTTTATAAAAATATAAAAACACATTAAAAGAAAAATTCTAAAAATTTGTTTAAATGTGTATATATAATGCCCTCATTTAAATAACTATAATACCATTCAAATGTTGGGATCAGTATGATTTTTTTTTTAATTAATACTTTTATTCAGCAAGTATGCATTAAAGTTATTATATAAAAGCTCTACACATGCCCTACAACCAAAGCAGACTATGTGTTTTGGTTTACTTAGCTATTCTTTGGTTACAATATTGTCCCTAGAAGTTGACTAAATATTACAAACTTCTTTTGGTGGCGATCAATAGACTTACAAAAAAATAAATGAAGTAAATGTGGTTTTTATATACTGTGTATTTTATCCTAAAAATTGTATGTTTTTACTCTAAAAGTTCTTGTAATTGGTATTTTGAGCTATTGTTGCAGATAATAACTGTAATAAATTAAATGTTGTAAATTAGGAATGTACTTATATTAAAATTCTGGAAAATGTTTATAAAAATATAAAAACACATTAAAAGAAAAATTCTAAAAATTTGTTTAAATGTGTATATGTAATGCCCTCATTTAAATAACTATAATACCATTCAAATGTTGGGATCAATACTTTTATTCAGCAAGTATGCATTAAAGTTATTATATAAAAGCATATAAAAGTAAAGAAAAAAAAAATCTGCAAAAAAGTATCACAATATAAAAAAAGTATCAAAATAATTCAGCAGCACACCTGATTTCAACATTGATAACAACAAAATTAAATGCTTCTTGAGTACCAAATCAGTATAATAAAATTATTTCTTAAGAATCATGTGACACAGAAACCTAAAGTAATGGATGCTGAAAATTCAGCTTTGCCATCACAGGAATAAATTACATTTTTAAATATATTAAAATAGAAAACTGATATTTCAAATTGTAAAAATATTTCACAATATTACTGTTTTTACTGTATTTTTGATAAAAAAATGCAGCTTTTGTAAGCATAGGACACATTAAAAGAAATCGAACTGATCCCAAATTTTTGAAAGGGGTATAGGTAAGTGTGTGTGTGCGGGTGTGTGTGTGTGTGTGTTTGTGTGACCTGCTGTCAGTTTGATAGTTGTTGCTCTGCAGGAAACTCAGTGGAATGTGTGAGCTCACATATTGCATCATGGCTAAAGGTTTGGACTGTTCACGTGCAGACTAATGTTTTTCAGCTGTCTTTCTCATTACTCATCAAACTAAAGTGTGACTTTCACTCTCAATGGGTTGTAGCTTTATCACGAAATCAAGTGCCTTGTTCTTTTGTTCACGAGTGTATTTGAATGTGTGTGACTTCAATGGAAGGTGCAGTGTTTCAAACATTTTGTTTGTTTGAATTAGCAGCAGGTATTATCTCTCTGTCTGTCCATCTGTCTTGCTCTCTCTCACCTTATTTTACCTGTATCCCCACTGCGACGAGTGAGCGATGAAGTCGACTGCATATGCAGCACTGCTGATGAATTATTGAACAGTGGAAAGTGGACGTGATGGAGTCTTGCACGCAGTGCATACAGAGGAGCCACTGTGTGAAAGGATGACTGATGTCAAGAAAAAAGAGCGAGGGTTTACAAGCTTATTTATGTCAACGCACAAATGGCAACATGCATGCTTCATTTGCTCACTTTCAGAAACGTTTGCAAATGTACTTTGCCTGCACTTTAAAAGTAGCAGTATACTGCAAATAATCCTATTCTGGTTACAGCTTTTTTGGATCAGCACACAGGCAAATGTCTGTATTACCTGACAGTTATCACATGTCTCTGTGACAGCCAAAGAATCTGACCACAGCCTGCATGAGCCAATCAGCAATCTTGGCATGAATTTGGGCTGGGAATTTCTGTTGGTATTTATTTAGTTATGCAGAGAGTATTTAGGAAAACTTTTGGGAAAAATTATTATTATTAGAATTCTAATTTTTTTTATTACAATTCTTTAAAATTCTGATTTTTTTTTTACAGCAACTTAAAAATGAGATCCATTTACCTGAGAGGCAAAATTACAGAGAATGTACCTTACAGAGACCTTCAGAAAATGTATCCTGAATATTTAAATTATCTGGTTTATTAGGCAGCTTTTTCTGCTTGTTTTAAGGGTCAGTATGTTTTTTTTTTTTTTTAAGAAATTAATACTTTTCTTCAGCAAGGATGCATTGAATTGATTTTGAACTGTCTATTTATCAAAGTGTCCTGAAATATCCTGAAAAAATGTATCACAGTTATCACAAGTATTAGGTTGAACAACTTTTCAAAATTGATAAGAAATGCTGATTTGAGCACCAAATCAGCATGTTAAATTGATTTTGGAAGGATCACGTGACACTGAAGACTTGAGTAATGCTGCTGAAAATTCAGCTTTGCCATTACAGAAATAAATAACTATGTATAAAAACTGTAATAATATTTCACAATATTACTGTATTTTTGATCAAATAAATGCAGTCTTGGTGAGTACAAAAAGCTTTTAAAAACTTTCAAAAGCATTAAAGAATCTTATGACCCCAGACTTTTGAGTGGTAATGTGTATGCATCATCAGACAAAAGTTTGGACACACTTACTCATTCTTTACTATTACTATTTTCTGCTTTTTAGAATAACAGTAAAGCCATTAGTAATTTGAAATATGAATTCCATATGAATTCTGAAATATAATTATAATAATGAGGTCGACCGATAGTGGATTTTACCGATACTGATAGCTAGGTTGCACCACACTGGCCGAATTAATCAACCGATAGTTTTTAAAATGGCTACTGAACGAAAACTAAAATAGTGCTTTACTATAAAAAAAAGTACTGAACCATATTTTGTAAATGTATATAAATATTAATATTAAATATTAATTAATTAATATATTAATTATATATTGATCATTAAAGTAAGTTCATAGCTTATTAACTAATGTTAACAGAAGCAACTTCAGAATTTAAAAATGTATTAGTAGATGTTGAAATTAACACACTCTAAATAAATGGCGTCTTTAAATATCTACACAAAGGCCATAGCATTGAAATTACATACATATGGATATTGTATGTAAACTCTCACACTTTAATTGCTTCTATTCTAGAGCACTTGATGACTATCTAATCAAAATAACAAAATATGGCAGTCGGCAAAAAGCGCATCTAGTGCCGCTTCTAGTGTCCCGCTCTGAAAACTATCAGCATGCATTTTTTGCCGATAGTTCCAGCAATCAACTATTGGTGCCGATTAATCAGCAAAACCGATACATCGGTCGACCTCTAATTATAATTATGCTAAATTTTTTGTTTTGTACAAAAAAAGTCATATTTGTCAACAAAAATTTCAAATATTTTTTTTAAACAGAGCTTCTGAGCTTTTAAAGATCATATTAAGAAATATTTAACTGGTAAGACAGTGTATACAGGATAAATTAGTTGAAAAATTCTTAATTCGATTTTTGCAGTATAGGCTTGTATTCTCTTTCAGAAGTTAAAACCATCCTCAGTGAATGGTTGATGCGGAAAAGAGAACAAAGCTAAACTCTACTCTCATTTTTGGAGTGCTTCTCGTTTCGCTACTAAAAACAGATTACTAGTCCAGCGGTTACAGGAACATCAATAGTCAAACTCATAATAGGAAGCTACTGATGGGCATAGTGTGTTTGTGTGTGAGCATGATCATGTGTTCAGTTGTTACAGAGACAAGTCTGAACATAACATTCCGCTGTCTTAACTTAAACAGCCTCCTGGGAGGAGAGGCACACAAAACATGGGAAAAATGCCTCCTTAGAACTCCCCCTTCTCCTACAAACTGATACCGTATCTAGATTAGCATAGAAACATAGCCTGTGGAAACAGAAAAGTTTGCGGTTAATTAACCGTAATTATCAACCCCAAACGGAGGGCTGCTCAGATAATGTTGACGTGAAGTCAGTGTTTTGACCGTACACACAAGGGCGGACGTCTTTTTTTTTTATCTTTCAAAAGAGATAGAACAGTTTGTCTGTTGGGTTGTGTTTTGAGTCTAAGCTCTCATTTAGCGTAGCTTTCGAAACAAATGCTCTTTATGCATGTAGATCCCTCAAAGCTGAAGTCAGTGATGCTTTTTATGATGTTTGTGTACAAAGGTTCCTCAAAAGGGAAACTGCTTTCAGACGGGCTTCCAGAGCACAATAACATCACGTCTAATGATCTAAAATGAATTCAAGTGAGCTTTAGATATAAACAAGCAAATATTTAGAGACTACAATGCTAATTTCTTGGTAAAATTAAGTCATTTCTAAGAGAAATTCTTTTAACTGCTTCATCAGATGCCATTTTTATTCATTTCCACCATCTGTCAAACCACGTTCACAGGATTCTGGGATATTGTAAGCTGTCAACGAGACATCTATTCTATCAAAATCCAAGAAGATTAAAGCATTTTAGTACACAGGATGTCACAGATATTGGATGTGAACATGTCTTGATGCCTTCCCACCTCCTAATACAGCATTTTTTTTTTTTATCTGATGTAATTTTGACCTTTCTTATGTTTATATTCTCTCTCTTTTTGTGTTTAGTCATACTTCGTCACTGACTATGACCCTACGATTGAAGACTCCTACACAAAGCAGTGTGTGATTGACGAGAGGCCTGCGCGGCTAGACAGTAAGTATGCCGCTGATGGATGAAGGAGTCTGATTGTCAAACAAATCACACAGGATGTAGGGAAACAACATACTGCTTTCCAGCAGCAAAGATGAAGCACTTTATGATTTGATAATACTTCACAGAGATCAGATAAATTACAGAGGAACTGGTGCATTTTGTTTTTGTTCTGTGCATTATGCATACTTGTACAGGTGGGGTTATAATAAATGTACTGTAATATCACTTTAGACAAAAACATCTACAAAATAACTACTTACTCCATTATACATATAATACATGGCTGGTGAAAAAAGAGGCTTGAAATACTTTAAATTTAAACATTTTTTTCTAGGCAGAAAATTGCATGACTTAAAGGGGTCATATGATGCGATTTTAATTTTTCCTTTCTCTTTGGAGTGTTACATACATCAACTTTCACCGTGGATGAAGCGGAATCCAGCCCGGGGTCCGTCACATGTGGTTACTGCTCATTCGTCGGATCCGCCGGGCGCGCCGATCTCGACCCGGTCGCCTCAGCTCACTCTAGCCGGAAAATAATGTGTTTTTTTAACTTTAAACCACATAAACACATTTCATTACACCAAATACACCAAATAATGTTCTTTTTAGCAGCATCATATGACCCCTTTAAAGGCATAGTTTACCAAAAATTTTGTCATTATTTACTCGCCCTCATATTTTCTAAATCTGTATGACTGACTTTCTTCTGTGGAAAACAATAGAACATATTTTGAAAAATGTCTGGTTTGGTTTGGACCCCAACATTCTTTGAAATATCTTTTGTGTTCCACAGAAGAGAGATAGTCAGGGTGAGTAAATAATGACAGAAGTGTCATTTTTGGGTCACTTTAAAGCAGTGGTTCACAACCAGGAGGACAGGACCAGCTAGGGGCCCTCAGCAAACTTCTAAGGGGGAATAATAAAAATTAAAATAATCTTAACTGTAATCTAAATTAAAATGCTAAAAATGAAAGAAAGTATAGTTCTTGAAGAACATACAGTCATTTGAATATTGTGTTAGACCGCAGAGGGCCTTCGAATCAAAAAGATACAGTCACACAACAGCAGAATGTGATCTTCTATATTGTGATGTACATCTGAGTGTAAAAGATTATGATAAAAAATGTAGGGCAGGGACTTGGTTCTATCCGTCAGTTATTTATGGGACTTTTAGATGTGTGCATTGCACTCAAATACAGAGACGGGTGAATGCGAGCATGCAGAAGTGGAGTTTAGGCAAAACAAATGATTGGAGAAGTCCAGCATATGTCACAAGAAAGAAGTCGGTCATTTTACTGGAAAATCGAGTTATTACATCCTGATTAAAAATTACGAGGTCAAACAAAACGTCAAAAAACGAAACATGCATTGTTCAAAATAAAGCCCGGTTCAGACTACATGATTGTAGCCCGATTTTGGCACGATCTGCTTTATGTAGGGTGTTGTGGGGATTTGTAAACAACAATGGGTGTCGGACTCAATCATTTCATCTCGTGTAGTGTGTCATAGTGGACGACAACTGATGCCACGTCTGCGAGATTAAAAATTACGAGGTCAAACAAAACGTCAAAAAACGAAACATGCATTGTTCAAAATAAAGCCCGGTTCAGACTACATGATTGTAGCCCGATTTTGGCACGATCTGCTTTATGTAGGGTGTTGTGGGGATTTGTAAACGACAATGGGTGTCGGACTCAATCATTTCATCTCGTGTAGTGTGTCATAGTGGACAACAACTGATGCCACGTCTGCGATGCTTCATGATGTCACCACAGAAAGACTAGCATGTTTAATTTTTGCAAATCTGTGACACTGGCCAATAGGAGCACAGAAGCGCCTTCGTACATGCTTTCAAACAAGCCGAAACGAAACCGAAACAATAGGTATGATGGGCCCTGCTAGGCGGAATTTTACAATGGAGGAGATGTTTCATGGATCTATGGCAATAATACTCCTGCTGCATTTATGTTTCCTCGAGGGACTAGAGTGAAAAATGGTTAAATAAACACTATTTTACCTCAGTTCTCTTTGACAGTCCATACTGTCTTCTTCATGCAATCCAGATTTGTGTCCACTGTCAGGTTTTCTTTCTTTTTTGGGCTTTTCTGATGACAAGACAGGGCAAAACACACTGTTTGCTAGCCATTATTTGTTTACGCTCATGCCACCTTCTGTCTAGTCCCGCTGTATCGATGACAGCACACACGTCATTAAAGAATGAATGGTCGGGTAGCAACGTGTAGTCTGATATGTTTCTTGTTCACGACAAAACAAGATTTTAGGAGTCAAAATCGCATAATCTGACACAGTGACTGTCGTAACCGATAAAAAAATCTTGTAGTCTGAACCGGGCTTTAGATGCATTTAAATAACAGATAAGGTGAATTTTCATTTCGTGCCGACTTTAATGGGATCTGATCACTGAAAACACAAATGAGGCCTGTGATTACAGGCGTTACTCAAGGCTGTTGTGAGTTAAAGAAGGGGGCCGACTTCATACAGACATTATTTTTTGTAATGTGAGTCACAGCTGTTAGTAAATACACTTATCAATCCTAACCGTTGCCATAGATACACAACACAGAACTCCTGTTAGGCCTATAAATAAAGAAATTTGAATATAATAGAAAATCATTTAATTTAGATAAAGTTGTTGTCAAACCCGTAGTGCTGATGTGTCTAAAGTGAGTGTGCAGTCAGTGGGTGACTAATGGCTGTTCTGTGTTTGTTAGTCCTGGATACAGCAGGACAGGAAGAGTTTGGAGCCATGAGAGAACAATACATGAGGACAGGGGAGGGCTTCCTTCTCGTCTTCTCTGTCACTGACCGGGGAAGGTGAGCAACGTCCCACTCACGTTTTCTCTCAACTTTCTCTCTTTCTTCCCCTTTCCCCTACATTGTCTGTCTCAGTTTCACTTTCATTCTGTTTTTGTCTCTCCAGTTTTATTAATGTCCCTCCTCCCTGCACTCATTTACATTTTCTGTAACTGTCAAATTAGAAGCGTGCTAATTTACGCCCCAGGTTTTGTCTCAGTGAAACCCAGCACATGCAAATAAACAGATCTCACACACATTGCAGTGTAGATTCTCGAGGAATGAGGTGTGTGATCGGCCGGTTTGTGCCCTCTTAGGGTCCTTCCCACTTTGTGTTTATGCTGTAAACAGTCTTTCCTTCCTTCGTTTACATTACCCTGCTTGGAGCCGATGGCACAGGCCTCTCTGAACACACTCTCTCTCACAATCTCTCCAGAGTCCATGACAAGCATTTCCTTCTCCTGCATGACATTTAAACGACTCGAACTGTTAGAATCAACAGAGACCTCATATCAGTGTCCTTCCCTCCCCAGCCTACACACGCTGTTCTCCATATGCCGGCTTCTAGCTGTCTTACAGCGTTACTGGAAAGTTTATAGCAGCGGCATGAGAACCGTGTGACCTCATGTCATCCTGTGTACTGTAATGCAGTTCTGTGGCCCAAAACAGAGAGATAGCTGCTCATCAGCTGGAAGGGTGGGCTTGCATTCCTTTTAGGTTTTGTGGAGAGGAGGAGCTCTGCTTTGTGGGTGTATGTGTGTACTTTCATTTCATAATTTCTGAAAATGCCCTCACTAGGGATGCATGATATATTGGGACCATATGGGTTATCGGCCAATTATAAAGAGTTTTTTTTTATTTCCCCTCAAGTTGACACACCAGGTGTCTTAGCAGAAAAAACACAGGTGTAGTTCATTTAGAGTATTTTCCACAAAGTTTGACAGTGAGAATGTGCGTCTTTTTGTCTTAACTTTGGAAAGTGTATTTCATTTTATTTCGTTTCATATTTTGAATCTTAATAAACGTAGTTTTGACTCAAATTTCAGTTTCAAAAAATTAACTAATTTTCAATATTTTGTTATATAATGTAAAGACATTTTTAAAACCACTACATACTATATAAGTTTGGGGTAAGATGTCTTTTTTTAAAGAAATTAATACTTCTATTCAGTAAGAATGCATTATATTTATCAAAAATGATAGTAGAGATTTTTACATTGTTACAAAAATATGTATTTATTTTATGTAAATTCTGTTCTTTTAAACCTTTTATTCATCAACGGCTCCTGAAGAAAATGCGTAATGGTTTCCACAAAAATATATTTATTAGCACAACTGTTTTCAACATTGGTAATAATAATGAATGTTTTTTTTTAGAGCAGCAAATCAGTATATTATAATCACTGTTTTACTGTATTTTTGCTCAAAAAAGCAGTCTTCTGACTGCCTTTTCTTACTGACCTCAAATGATTGATTTGATTAATTAATTAAATGATGGATGTATTTTTTTATTACGTTTAAATATTTATTTTAATTTTATATTTATAAATAGTTTTTATTTATTAATTTGTAGGGTTTACCCCAAAATGAAAATTTTATCATCATTTATTATTTTATGACGTTTAGAGCTACATGTGCGGGAATAAATGATGACGTTTTCATGTTTGTATTTGTGTCTGAGAAAATGCTTTGCTAGTTTGTTTGGACCTTTTTAATGGCCATGCATCATCTTGTTTTCCTCAGCTTTGAAGAGATCTACAAGTTCCAACGACAGATCTTGAGAGTGAAGGACCGGGATGAATTTCCCATGATTCTAGTGGGTAACAAAGCTGATCTTGAGCAACAGAGACAAGTGAGTGGCATGAATCACTTCAAGTACTGTAATTTCAGAGAGCTACACTGAATCAGTATTGATATGAACATTTTAACACTCTTGGTCTTCACTGCAACCATAGCATGACTTGGCAGTCTACTGTATCCATTGCAAAGATTCCGCCTATAGTTTCTGTTGTAAAATGACACATGTACATACAGTACACATATATACAGTACTCAAGAGCACAATGTCACTGTAATTAAATGTGAATGAAATTCAGTCCTGAAAATCAATGAGCTGAAAGGCTGAAACATATCACAGAGAGTGTGTGTGTCTGTGAGGAAAGAGATGGTAATAAAAGTTATGGGGTTACTGAGTGCATAGAAATACACTCTGATTGTGTTACATTGCCACCTAGAGTCAGAACAGAAAAATTAAATTAACTTCATCACTTATCTTTACTTTTATGAAAGGTAACTTATATGACATATTGTTTTATTTAATATCAAACAAAAAGTAAAAAATTGTGATAGGACAGTTTTAATGGATTTTAATTAAGGAGGGTTTTCTTTTTCAGGTGACCCAGGAGGAGGGCCAGCAGCTCGCCCGACAACTCAAAGTCACATACATGGAGGCCTCAGCTAAGATCCGTATGAATGTAGACCAGGCTTTCCACGAGCTGGTCCGAGTCATAAGGTGTGTGTGTGTGTGTGTGTGTGTGTGTGTGTGTGTGTGTGTGTGTGTGAGTGTGTCA
>NW_015546105.1:655144-657532 GCF_001515605.1 Sinocyclocheilus anshuiensis | reverse complement strand
GTGTGTGTGTGTGTGTGTGTGTGTGTGTGTGTGTGTCATACAGTGCTGTTTTGTGCCACCACATGGTGGCAGCACACAATCAGCAGGCTGTGGTTGGAATGGAACACTTGCATACTGCATACTGCATTAAACGTTTTACCGTACATTTCTGCCATATGTAAATCAATTTGACATCACTGACATCACCACTGACAAGCTCCTACTAAATATATTGTAGAAACTTAATTTTCTGTAAAGCTGCTTTGCAACGATTTGTATCGTGAAAAGCACTAAACAAATAAACTTGAATTGAATTGAATTAAAAATATGTATGTACACATGTGTACACATTAAGGACTGATAAACACTTCAAACAGTAGTATGCTACAATGTAGAGCCGCACAATTAATAGAATTCCTAATCACGATTACAATCACAGATGCCACAATTACATAATCGTTCAAAGCGACAATTAATCGTTCAAAGTCCACTTATGTTTTTCTTTCTACGGGTTATCTTAAGGGTTTTTCCATTTGATTTAATTTTAGTTTTAGTATAACATTATAATACCATGCATGTGTTTTACTCTTTTTTTTTTTTTATTTAAAGAAGAAACAATCCTTTGTAAAGTTGACATTTGAGGCTTAATACTATAGAAAAGCAATAAAAGTTTTTTCAGTTAGAGTGTTTTCAGCTTGTTTATTTTCATATACAAATATGGCATGCAGTTGCTTCAAACGTGGTATAAACATAATTCAATGTAAATTGTGATAATCGTAATTAATAATCGCAATTACAATTTCAAGGGAATAATCAACAATTATGATTTGTCATAATCGTGCAGCCCTACTACAGTGTTGTCACATGACCTCATGATGTTGCATATTTAATATAGCAATTAGTGTCTGCTTATCTCAGAATTATTTATTTATTTAGTTTAATCCAATTTTATGGGTAAAAATGTCTTTCATTTTGGCAGGCCAATAGTTTTTTATTTGTATTGTATTCAATTGAGATTGACATTTTAATTTATTTGTCATACTAGAAATGGAAAATGAAATCAGGCATCTTGCATTGTGAGATACAATATCTGTATCTTTTATGCACAGTATCTGGGTTTTCCATATGAAACTAAATGTTCATACTGAGCATTATATTCTTATGTAAGAGTATGATTAGTATGCTAGTATGCTATTCTGAACATAGCTGTAGTGAACAGATTGATAATATGTGTGCGGCTTAAATGTTTTCAGTGTTAATTTTAGTATTATTTATGTACTTTTATGGTGTTCGATTAGCTTGATATTTTCTTTATATAGCTTGATATTTTATAGCTGTTATTTTTTTATATTTTCAATTTTCATTTTAGTAATTCATTATGTCCTTTTGTCAATTTTATTTGACGTTTAAGGTTTTTTTATATTTCTATTTCGCTTTAATTTTAAACTTTTATAATTTCAGTTTTAGTTTTAGCAATTTTAGTACTTTTTAACTTATTAATTTCAGTTAGTTGCCAAAGGAACATTTCTAATTTTCATTAAAGTTTTTTTATTTTTTTATATTTACATTTTATTTGATAAGTTTTTATGTTTACATTTTATTTCAGCCTTATTTCAATGACAGATTATTTCAGTTTCAGTTAACAAACAAACTAAATAAAGTGAAATAAATTCAGTTGGAAGCCAAATGTCTCGTATGACATGTAACGGCAGATCTTAATTGGAGCTCAGAGATTTGTACACTGAGTGTGACTTGTTTTGATTGATTGTCACATCCTCTCACAGGAAGTTCCAGGAGCAAGAGTGCCCACCCTCACCGGAGCCCACACGCAAAGAGAAGGATAAGAGTGGCTGCCATTGTGTGATTGTCTAATTGGCTTCTCACTGCCGCCACTCACCCAGCTGCTGTCACCGGTCCCTGCCCCCCCCCACCCTGCCTTCTGAAATCACGTCCTGTGCGGATGAACTCGCTGCCTTTCTACATGTGCATGTCTTCAAAACAGCAGTCTCAGTCATAGCCTTATCAGGGGCATTTGTGCCTCTAGGACTTCACTACTAGAAGAACCAAACTGACGAAATCTTGATCGAACTCACCATTCTACCTTCAACTAGAGTACTGACATCAGTGTGACCTAGAATATGGTAATCGTGCCCCAACACTAAACATCGCTTCTTACAAATTTGCTATAAAACACACACACAATTCCTTTTTTTTTGTATTTTGAAGAATTTTTTTCTCTTGCCTTGTGACATTTGTACTTTTGCTGAGATCGAAAGACTAAATGAAACACCACTGGGATTGCAGATGACTTTTAGTCTCCGATCTTTCACAAGATCTAGAGTGAGATGATGTTCTGAAGCTTTGTGTGTGTGTGTGTGTGTGTGTGTGTGTGTGTGTGTGTGTGTGTGT
>NW_015546105.1:635229-653849 GCF_001515605.1 Sinocyclocheilus anshuiensis | reverse complement strand
GTGTGTGTGTGTGTGTGTGTGTGTCGTGCCATATCTGTTTTTACTTCCATATGCTAAGCAGCGATTGTACATAAGTGAAGATTCATGTGAGTTGAGACCACCTTTATGATGACAAAACTCAGTCGCAGAGTACCGTGTGTGAGGTTGACAAGCTTGTTTTGACATGCATTAAAACAATAATGTACTCGCAGATATGTACATAGATAGCCTCTAACATTATGCCAATTTTGTCAGCAGTGAAGTCAGTTTCCCAACTTCAAGATGTCTTTTTTGTTTGTATTGTAAGGCTTCTTGGCGTGTATGGATTTGATTCTTTTAAAGGGATAGTTCACCTAAAAATGTTTCAAACCTATTCCAAACCAACACTTTTTGTCTGCGGAACACTTTTTTTTTTTTTGTCCATACAATGAACAGGGATGTTTTGTTTTTTTTCATGTTTATATGGAGTTCCATATTTTCTGACCTGAATTGCATGAATGCAGGAGAAACAATTTCTGAGTTTGTAAAAAAAAAAAAGAAGAAAAGTCTTCTTGTGGTTTTCTGCAAAATTAACTAAACAAAGAAATGAAGACAACCATAAATATTGTTAATTTTACTGTTGTTCTGTAAAATTAAATCTATTAAAGTTATTAAATACTTTTTAAGTTTTATATAGGTAATATATGTCTTTATTAATTGTATTGTTTATCATTTTAATAATTAATAAAAAAATAATATTTAATTAATGAAAAATAATATTATAATCATTCTTATAATTATTGTTGTTATTATATAGTCATACTTAATTCTTATTTTCTTTCTTCTTTTTTGTCCTTTGCTGCTCATATGTCGAAATGAAAATCGATTGTGTTAGGCCGCATTGCTTTTCATTATTTGGACAAAACTTTAACACATTTCAACATATTTCCTTTTTTCACAGAAGAAAGAAGAAAGTTCTTTCTTCTGTGAAAAAGAAGAAAGTTTCACAGAAGAAAGTAAGTCATGCAGGTTTGGAAGTACAAGAGAATGTTCATCTTTGGTTGAACTTTCCCTTTACATTCTGTGATTGTGAAATGTATTCTACACGTAGCCGGATTGTTCAAGCCTTCTTGACTCTCAGCTCAGATTTCTACAGACTTTCTTCAGACTCAGGTTGCTCCATTTACAGTGTTTTCACAAAGTTCGTTCAGTAGTGCACAATAGGATGTCTGTTCTCTACTAGGTACCCCACCGAGATCGATGACACAGAGAATTAGTCTCGGAAATAATTGTGTCTTTTTCTGGCCTTGTATTTCAATTAACTTTTACGCTGATTTTCTTTTTTATTGGTTAGGAAGTGTATTTAAGTGACTGAAACAGTGTGAGGACTCCGTTTCAAGGGGACAATTGAACTGCTGACATCACAGGCATCTTTTAAGCATCTTTTCATGATATACATGATAAAATCAAGTTTTTTTAGATTATACAAAAGACAGAATTCATACTCCAGACATCCACATTCCCTCGAGCGTTTTTTTTTTTTTTAATATGGTTTGACGTCTCTGTGACATTCACACTTAAATCTGGTATTTCTCATCTGACAGGTGATAATTTGCTTCCTGGCTTCATACTCCAAGGGCTCATATCACTATTGCATCATGTCATGTTTCATTTCCGACGTCCTTTTTTTCCAGCGTGCATTTCTGTGTGAGGGATACAAATAAACTATTTCAGTTTTTGTGTTTTATCATCATGTAATATAAGAAAAAAGATGGAAGTGATCTTTTGAATGGACATGATTAAATGTTTTTACTATATACTTTTATACATTATTTTCTTATCAGACTAGTTAATGAGTATTTTTATATGTTTGTAAGTGAAAATGCTTTCGCGGCACAACTATGTGTATATGTAAAGAGGAGTATTTAATTATCTCGGTTTGTTTTTAACTGAAAAAGGCCAATGTATGTTGAACTGTGGTCCTTTCCTGCTTTCGGTGGACTGAAGCCGTTAACCCATCCAAACAGTCGTCCACCTCATAGCCTATTACAACTTTACCAGTGATCACTGGGCCAATGCTTCAAGCTGAAGCCCTTTTGTGATGACTCAGGTTCATATCCCAAACTAAACCTTGTCCGTTATACCAGATAATAGCAAAATGGATCAAAACAAAGGCTGGTAAGAACAGAAGTGCATGGCTCTTCTTCTTCCCAGGGTCTGTGTACATCTAATACACACTGTGTTTTATTTGTCACATATTTCCCTCCCCTGTATAGCCTCTGGTGCTATAATAAAATCTATGATTGATCTGTGATACATTATTTTTGCTTTTCCTTACTGAGGAAACACAGTTAGTGTGTTTCAAGTACATTATTATTTTTGTGACAAGTGACAAGTACATTATTATTTTGCTGTTCTCAAGTATATCCCCTGTGATTTGCAAAACTTTAGAATACTTTTCTTGGACAGTGTTCCAGCCGATACGGTAATGAGCTGTATAACAACTTGTGTCATAAGCTTGTTTTTATTGTTATTGAGTCTGCTGTGGATTCTTCCATGAGATTTAAAAGTGTTAGGTAACATTGTGAAGGAGGAAGGTGTCATATCACTTTGGAGAATACTCCGAATGAAGAGGATCGGCTTCAGAAAAGCTGTTGTTTGCTCATGTTGTGACAGTCTTTAATACAATTAAAGTGTCAAGTAGCGGAATTAAATGAATGCAGTGACATCTATAATATAGAGTTGTTGCTGTATGTGTCAGTTTTGTAGTGATTGTAAATCTGAATGCACATATACTATTGATGCTTGCTCTGAGACAGGCCTTGAATGGTCAAAGCATCATAAGCCTATGTGGATTGTAGAGAACATTGGTGCCAATGGTTCCTTCAGTCTACTTAAAGGAATCGTTCAAATGAAAACGAACAAAAAAAAAAAATAATTCAGATGGCATCCATTGGAGGGCAAGTGATGTAACCCTAAAAACTAGTTCCCAGCATGCGTTGCATGGGATTTAATGGGAAGAGTAAAAATGTTAAATATTATTTCATGTGTTTTTAGAAAGTTGAGAATAGGGGAGACTTGATAGTATTTAATGTTTAATTATATTGGGATATAAAACCATTTTAATTACTACAGGTTTCCATTGTGTTGAAGAGTGGAGCTTTTAGTTTTTATAAGGGTTTATGCTATTATAAGAGTTAGGGATAGTTCACCCAAAAATGAAAAGTTTGTCATCATGTACTCACCCTCAAAAGAAGATAATCAAAGAAGAATTTTTTAAAGAATGTTGGTAACCAAACAGTTGCTGGTAACCATTAACTTTCATAGTATTTGTTTCCAATGGAAGTCAATGGCTACTAGTACTTGTTTGGTTACCATCATTCTACTATATGATTTGTATGTGATTTTCATGAGATTCTGCTTACGCTTACTGGCTCACTGACGTTGACAAGATTAACCGCTTAGGTATCGAAATTTGGTACCGAACGGCAAGACATTTTTTGATACTCGATGGTATCGAGGCAATTCGGTCGGTGCCTAAAAAGTGTCTCGATACCCAGCCCTATCTATGAGTTTTATGTTCCATACTTTGTTGAAGGTTGAGAAATTATTGACGGTTGAAGAAATCTGGACTTTAATCTGTGCTGATTTTCATCAGAAAGGTAGTGATGTACAGCAAAAGAGGCACTTTGAATTCCTCTCCGGGAGAAAAGCACTTTGGCAGATTCATTACAGATTCCACACAGTGATTACTGCATTAGAAACACTCTGATAGAATCACATAAAACATGTCATTTTAAGAACATGAAGAAAAATGTCAAGAGGGTAAAAGAGATGCTGTGTGTGTGTGTGTGTGTGTGTGTGTGTGTGTGTGTGTGTGTGTGTGTGTTCAGAAAAAGAAAGAAATTCATACAGGATTGGAACAAGTTGAGGATGAGTAAACCATGACAGAATTTACATTTAAAAATTATTTCATTCCACGAAGTTAAAGTTACATGAACAAATGATGGTTGTGTTTCTTAATTGAGTCATGTGGAACAGATGTGCATGAAATCTAACACACCTTTTTTCAGTGCAGGGAGACCTTAAATACTCATAAATCATAAAATGAATAATGCATGAAATCATATAACAGGTCACCCATCTCTTGACTCTGTACTTGTCAAATGTAGATTTACATGTATTTTTTGGGGTTTTGTTGTGCCATTCACATTGCGTGGATGAGTGCTGTGTATTCGTGTTAACATCGCTATGACACGTTCACACAAATAAGAGGGCTTTATTAATCACCAACACCTGCTGGCTATGAAGGATCGTTATAGGGAAGAAGAAAATGAGCACATTGATACTGGTCTGTAAATTTGGCTGATCTATGGTAGCTTAAAACCCTTTCCTACCACCCCTGTTGAGCATGCGGCAAAAGCATGGATGTTCTTATGAGGTCAGAATGTGCCTTAGTCTGGCTGTACTCTATTACAGCTGTTGTTTGGGAGACAGCTTTGTGTCCGTTGAGCACATCTGGGTCATGAATGGGTGGACTGACAGCTTAATGTCACTGTGCTTGCAAACATGTTTGAAGTTGGTTTGCCTAGCAGCACATCTGCGGCCAACCAGAAGAGATGTAAGTTAACTCAAATATTGTCAAATTCTGTGTTTTCTGGCTGGGTATGTAAACAGTCATCGCAAAACAGGTACTATTTCTTACGCTTTCCAAAATCTTCCAGATTTTTTTATTCCATGACTTCACTCCATTTAAGGATACTTTCAGTCAGTGTTTTGATAAACACTTTGTGAATGGCAACATTTTTAAATAGCTACATTAAAATGATGACTGCAATCACATAAAAGCCTGCCTTAAAAGATGTGTCTTAAGGCGAGATTTAACTACAATAAGAGTTTATCTTTCACACATCCTGTGGTAACGAGTTCCATAAATAAGGAGCTGCATGACTAAGGCTCGAGACCCCATAGAAGTTGTGCAAATTCGAGGGAGAACAAGAGTGAGTAAAGAAGATGATCTTAGAGTGTGAGTAGGATGTAGATATGAAGAAGGTCAGATATATGAAGGAGCAAGATTAAGTGCCTTGTAAGTAAGAAGGATTTTAAATTCAATACGGTATTTAACGGGGAGCCAATGCAAGTGTTATAACATGGAAGTAAAGTGTTCAGTTATAGGCGTTCTGCAAATAATTCATGCAGTTGAATTCTGTACTAGCTGAAGTTTATGGAGAAGTTTTGATGGCAGACCATAAAAAAAGAGCATTACAATAATCAATACGGGAAGCGACTAAAGCATGAACAAGGATCGCTGTGCTCTTTACCGAAAGAGCCGGACAAAGACGATTAATGTCACGTATGTGGAAATATGCAGAGCGAATGACACTATTTATATATGTGCTTTGAATGATAAAGTACTGTCAAAGATGACACCCAAACTTTTAACCTGTTTAGACAGACACTGGAAAATTAGCCTTGGCCAGATTGGTTTTTGTGCCAACAAGAATTATTTCAGTCTTACTACTATTTAGATTAAGAAGTTTCAATGTAAACTACTCTTTAATCTCAGCTACACAATCTGAGAGGATAGACGGAGGAAAAGTAGAGGTGGGTTTGGAGGACAGGTACAGTTGGGTATCATCAGCACAGCAGTGGAACTGAATATTTCTTAAAACTATTACCAAGAGGTAGAAGATAAATAATAAATAATAAATAAGAGAGGACTCGAAACTGAGCCCTGTGGATCCCCAGTAGTAACATATGAAGGCTTTGATGTAAACTGCTTCAACTGAACACACTGAGTATGACTTGTTAAATAAGATCGAAAGCAGTGTCAGGGCAGTGCCCATGATTCCTATAGACTCCAATATGTCCATCAAAATACTGTGCTCAAGTCAAGTAAAATAAGAATAGATAGAAGTCCTGAATCAGCAGCTGCCAATAAATCATTGGAAATCTTAACTAATGCAGTCTCAACACTACAATTGTGAATGGAAGCCAGATTAAAATTGCTCAGACAAACTATTATCAGAAAGATGAACCTGGACCTGGGCTGCAACAATCCTTTCCAGTATTTTTTAAAGAAATGGTCGATTTGAAATGGGGAGAAAATTATCCAAGTTACTTGAATCAGACCCTGATTTCTTAGGTATATGAGTTGTCACTGCAGTTTTAAGTGAAGAAGGAACAATACCAGAAACAAGAGAGTGTATAATATTGGTAATTAAAGAAAAGACAGAAGTTCAGGCTTTAACCAAATACGTTGGAATAGGATGCAAGCAGATTACTGCCTCTGTGCTCAGAAGTTTAAAAGTGGAAAGAGTAGAAATTAGAGATTGGTCAGAAAAAATGTTAAAAGCACAACAACCTAAATTTGATGCAAAAACTTGTTGATGAATATTTTCAAATTTTCTTTAAAAAAAGACATAACACCTTCACAAAGATCACAGCTTCACAAAGATCAACAGAGTACAAATGAGAAGGAAAAGAATCTGGTGACTTTAACTTATTTTTTACCAAGTCCAGTCCTGACATACAAATGCTCCAGACGATGGCCCTTGACTTTTAACTGCCGTAGCTTTGGAGTGATCCACGGAGCAGAATTAACAAACAAAATTATCCTTGTTTTCAATGGCGCGTGAGCATCTAGAATCATTTGGAGTCTAGAGTTGTAATGAAATACCAGTTAATTCATATGGAGTTGAAAAATGGCCATTGCTGGAAAGGGTTGGCAAGACCTTTCACAGAAATTGAGACATCAATATTCTTTATGTTCTGAAAAGTAATGGAATGACATAGATTGAGCTTGAATACAGGTAACTGAGCATTAAAGGACACCAGCATATGATCTGATAAAGACTCATCAGAAATAGTGCAATTAGGTTATAATTACACCTGAACAACACACAAGATCCAACGTATTACCTTTTAAATGGGTAGGAGAATTTATAAATTGGTTTAAACCAAAGCTGTCCAGGCATGATAAAAAAAATCCCTATAGATATGCTATCTGCATTATCAATATGAATATTAAAATACCCAAGCAAAATCACATTAGGAGACAGTGAACAAAGACAGTTAAAAAGGCAGAAAGTTCATGTAGCTAGAAAAACAGAATTGAATTGACCCCTTCATTTACAGAGTAATTGACTCAAATGAAGTATATATTCTGACTGGTCCAGATATATCTGAAACTTTCCACTTCTCATTATTATATATATTGCTAGACCCCCTCCGCGACCACATGCACGGGGTTTGCAGATGTAAACATAGGGGGAGCAGAATGATTAAGTTGGGTAAAGTCATTACTTTGTTGCCACGTCTCAGTCAGTAAGAGAAAACAAACCTACGATCCGAGAGCAAGTCATAAACATTAGGGCCTTTGTTGGACAGCGTTCGAATGTTCCATAATCTAAAAGTAAGATCATTCTTACTTGGTATTTGTGCCGGCAGATCTTGCTATCATTAGCACGCTGTGGTCCACGGATATTTCTTAGCAGGACGACGCCTAGAAGACCATATTGCACTTGAAGAGCCAGTTTTGTAACTTCGTCGGGACCCCGATGTATCTGCGTCGTGGCTGATAAGCGATGTCCTGATGAAAAGTGTAGAGCAGGAGACGGCTCGCAGAATGAATGAATGAGGCATTTATATTTATATTGATCCTCATTTTCCCACTCAACGCTCAACGAGCAGACAGACTTGCCTGCCTGTCTGTCTGCTCGTTGAGCTCGTTGAGCGTTGAGTGGGAAAATACGTTACCGAGATATCAGGTAGTAAAATAGAATAGCCTACATCAAAATCGTAAAAATAGTAATATCCTCCTGGAGCAACGGCAGCTAACTTGCGCCAGCGTTCACTCCTGAAGTCACCTTTTTATAAAATGTAATAGTAGGCCTACTTTAATTTCTATTCAAACGTTTCATGGATAATTTTAGAGATTTAGGCGTGCTACCTATTTTTGCTCTTTATTAGCTTCATGAGTTTTAATAAGTGTAAGATTAAATTTTGAAAATCTCACATTGGCATACACTGACATGTTCAAGGCTTTCGGGGCCATGAATTATGTTTTGCTTGCTAGTCAGAAGCATATGGGAAAAGGATATTCTCATCCAAGAGCAGTTTATTGGATAAGCCTGTGAGTGCAAATGAGACATGAATATTATTGGTCCAGAAGAATACAATTTTTAACTGCATAAATCTGCTGAAAGACAATTTTGCCCTCTTTTAGATATAGATAACTATTTAATCAACAGTTTTGAAATCATTTGAACATTTAATTGTAATTGTTATTTGTTCTTGTATTTATTTGCATACTCGATTCTGATCTTTGCCTTCCTTGCACATATTTTTTCAAGACTTCAAACATTTGAATGTGACAGTAATGGTTATCAATTATGGTTAGTCAATATTTTCTGCAATTTTTATTCTCTCCGGTAATTTTTGATTAGTGATTTTGGCCACATAATCAGTCTCTTTGTTTACTGAATGACAGTTGGACTCTCCAGACCTCCCGCCTTTTTTCTCAGTCCATTCATGCTGTGATCCGGTCAAGGAGTGCAAAACTTATGTAGGCAAACCACCAACTGATCCCCATTACTCTCTCTTTCTCTCTATTAATAGATGTCCATTTGCATTTTAACACATGTTGGTAGGTCTACTCCAGAGAGTACCAAAGAGACAGAACTAATGCAAGAAACTGGAAAATAATACCATTTAATATATTTTTGAGAATTATTCTATTGTAACAGTTTTGACATTTATTTATTTTTTTTTTTTTGGTCATTGGGTTTTTGTGTGTGTGTGTCTGGTTAATTTATAACATTTGTAATCTTCAGTCATTCAAGTAGATTTGTGTTGTAAATACACTGTGTGTGTGTGTGTGTGTAATATATATATACTGTATATATATTACACACACACACACATGTAGTTTTTTTTTTGTATTTTGAAGCGATGAGGTAAAGTTGGAAGTTATATCACCATATAAGATGATCCCCTCATGAATGTTATGAGGGGAAACAGCTATCCCCTCATAAGGGGATTTACTGACTGTGGGGTTCCGTTATTTAATTTTTCAATGAACATCAGTTATTATAATTCAAATATTGTCAAAATGCATAATTTTACATAAAATATTTCATTTAGTATTCAACATTGATATATTTAAAAATAATTTATAAATTATAATTAAAATAATTTTTTGTATTTTATATTTAAAAAAATATTTTACATAGCTATTCTGTAAAAATCAGATGACAGCTGGCTTTAGTTTACCTCAGGGGCCTTTGTGCTAGAGGTTGTGCTTCTTTTCCATATTAAATTTATTTTCCCAAATACTTGTATGATGCATCATCATAATGCACACAATGCATTATCACTATATCATTATATGCTTCGTTTTCTTAAGGGGGTTTCCTCTAAAAATTAAGCTTAATTGTAATCTCCACTATGTGTAATTGTGTATGTGTGTGTACGTGTGTGTGTGCATACAATTACGATTATAATATGTAATATCGATGGTCGAAACAATATTTACCCTTTACCTTCTATCATACAATAGAGAAAAACAAATATTTGGCTGCTTTTAATATTATTTAAAAGGTTCCTAATGTAACTGGCAAAAAAAAAAAAAAGACGAATAGGCCTACGTTATTTTCTTCAAGAAGATCTTAAACCAAACGTGTGCGCTCATGATGAATTTAATAATTGACATTTCCCCTCTCACAGCAGTGGTTCAGTCCACCTATTTTAAACCCCTTAACCAAACGGTTTTCCAAGGTCCCCAGCTCCCCACCAGAAACATCTGAAGACGTTCACTGTAGTGAAGACGGAGGATTTAACACAAGACGCCAACAATATTATACGGCTCGGCGTCGCTGTATAATCGAGCATTTGTGTCCACAGATGGCCATGGACGGACTGAGCAACAATAAGAGCATGTCATACAGTCGATGGAGTTATGACAGGTAAGCACGCCGTTATTCTGTAAACAGACTGTAAAAATCTGTTTTTCTGTTCGTGTTAAATAATTAATATGATCAAATTAAATCGCGAAGAGAAACGCTAACGACCAAACCAACCCAACAGCTCATGACGGGGAAGAAGACGCTGTTTTTAACGACCGAAGTTGTGTACAAAGTTCGTGATTCGTTTGAGAAAGAACAACAGATGGCTTCTTTTAGTGAAAGTGAACGGCATCTTGCAAACCTGATGCTGTTTTTCTGTTCGCAAAGGCGCTTGTAGCAAAGCGACCAGAGACATTTTTCTGATTTTTGAATGGAGAATTGAACAGTGGTCAGGTTCAATCAAACAGCACATAACGGGTAGTTTTTGTTTTAAAATAATGGTTACTGCGTATCAACATTGCTTTTGGAGAGCGAAACGTCACCGTTCTATTTCAACACGTGCTCTTTCCAGCGCATCTCTCGTGTATTTATTAGCCTGGCTTCAGCATCCTCTCAGCTCCACTGTCAGCATCCCAATTCTCTACAGGCATCATCATATCTGCCTCCTCAGTGCTTCTGCCTATGAAGCAGAAGATGCTGGAGTTCATCATGTCTGCAGTAGGTGACACATTTGAAATTTTAGTCAAACCCAGGATGTGATTGGTATGCTATTACTGCGCTCACTGCTCCCCAGAGGAACTACAGAAACATCCTCTGGTCTTGACGCCTTGTAGCATTTCTCCATGGGGCATGTTACAGTGAATCAGGGATAGCTTATGAAGCCCAGCTTCTCATCATTCTGTGTCCAAATATGCACACTTGTCTAGTGCGAAAAAATGATTTGTTAAATGAGTAGAGCATCTAAATATGTAGTATTTATGAAACAATAGGCAAACAGTACCCAGATGATGTACTATACATGTATGTTTGTGTATTTATATATACATAATAAATATACACAGTACACACACACACACACACACACATATATATATATATATTATATAAACAAAAACTTTTATTTTGGATATGATTAATCACAATTAATCATTTCACAGCACTATATATATATATATACACACAAATAATTTAATATATAGAAATATACTATTATATATATATATATATTGTATATACTTATAATTTGAGCCTTATGGTAAATTGTAATTTAATAATCTTCACCAATAATTAATTTAGCTTAATGTACTTTAATTATCAGTACATCTAAGGTCAAAGGACAATGCCAATGGCAGATGTAGTACATCTGGGATTGTATTTATTGCATACCTGAAAAACACTCTTCATCAGTAGTCAAGGGGTATACATTTTGGATGCAGCATCTGTCCCTCTGTCTCTCTCCTCCGAGACCCTTTTGGCTAGTTCAGTGTTGGGGGATGCATGTGGGTGATAGGGCACGGAGGTAAATGGGGGAAGTGTTCCTATAGCAAAGACAGCACTTCAGAGAACAGCTGGTGCCTCTCTTCTAAACAAAGAAAATACTATCCATCGCTGAGCACTGTCTCTGATGAATGGAAAAAAGAGACAATACCTGCCAGCACATCAGGCTGGAATACATCCCAGATCATAGTTCTATCTGTATGATATGCAGCGAATACAGAGCCGGGTGTGATGGAGACAAAGCAGCACAATGTTTTGTTTAGCTGATTAACTAGCATTGCAGTAAGAACATTTCCCTCACCTATTTAATTCAGCCTCTTCCTGTGGTTAGATCAGCTCCAGAATGATGCCCTGAGCTAGTTTGGGATTTAATGGAACTGGCGCTGATTACAGATTCATATGTGCACAGCTCATGCAGGCATTACAATTGACAGCTGTCCTCATCAGGTCTGGAGTTGCTCTCAGACGGTCTAATCAACAATCCGGTGTCCCCATTAGCACAGCTGAAAGAGCCAAGGTGTTTGGCGCTGATAGTTTTCAGCACAGGCGAATTTCAATGGAAGTAGTTAAGCATTTTCATATTTCTTTCAAAGAGGGAGGAGTCTGCTCCAATTATCCAAATAAATGTCAAGTGATCTCATTAGGAGGCTGATAAGGTTTCTCGCAATGGCCATTTGACAGACCTGATGATAATTAATTCCTGCTTTTTTTTCTTTCTTTCCAGAATACTCAATGGAGCACACAATCATTGCATTTAATTGACCCTTTGCTAAGCTTTGCCTGCTTGGTTACTGTTGCTAACTCTAGTTTCTCCAGACTAGTTTCACAGAAGATCGCACTGGAATGAACTGGAAAACACTGCCTGCATCCAAATATACATACTTCCCTTCTACACTGTAAAAACTGACAAGTTATGACAACATGTGTTTTTAGTAGGCAAAAAACAATATGTGAAGGGAGTAGAAAGTTCGAATTCACTGTATTCATAAAGTAAACAAAAAGTATCTGGGAGAGAAGTCGTGAATGGCAGTGAGGCAATGCAACTGAGGCTGTAAGTCACATGACAAATGTAGTACATTCAAACCACACACATTCATATTATATAAAAATACTTTTTTTTTTAAATGGTGTGAAGTAAATACTTATTCAAAAGAAATACCTACTCGAAGAGTATCTGATTTCAGATGCTGCCAGTGTGATTTTCAGTGCTCATATAGGGGTAAAGATTGACTGGATATTATTTGTACATGGGCTGAAATGAATTGTGAGATTGGACTGCATATTTATTTGTATTTCTTCATACACATACTTAAATTAAAATGAAACATGATTAAAAACTGCTGAGACAGCAAATTAGAACTGAGGCAAATGCTAAATGTATCACAGTCAATTGAAAAGAGAAATCTAGTTTGAAAATTATTTTTGTGGATAATATTAGTGTAAGAGGACTGAAAATGGGTGCCTCTTTTTGGGTGCATTGCGTAACTATTATAAGTGACCCAGGCACACCATTTTACCATATTTATAGATGATTTTCATAGAATTGTTTAATACTACCCAAACACACAGTTCTTTCATGGACTTACGTTATAAAGAAGCTTGCTTGAGAAAATGTCAGATGGCCACAGTTGTTAAGGCAGGGCTTATCGAAGGCTCAGTTATCTGAAAACAAGGTTATAAGTTTTTCATACCTTATTTCACACATCTAACTATAGTGAAAAATATGAGAACTGAGATGGCGAAAAATCAGTGGGAGGCACTCACTTTTCACATCATTTACTGCAGCTCCAATAGGGGTTGAATCACTCTGTGAATTAAACAGAACATCTGTGTCTGACAGAAAAGTGGAACCATTGTAAGACATTTATATAAAGACACACTCTCTCTAAGGCAGATGCTTGATTTGTGGGATTCATTTTGTATTTCAGACTCATTAAGATTGTTGAGATTGCTCGGGGGAAAGAGGAGTCCATGGGATGACATCTCAATTTTCTCACCTCAGAGAAGGTCTGTATTACCTGGAGAGAGAGCTATCCGTTAGCATTTTCATTCATCACATTAGGCATGTTTCCAATACAGATTTGCGCAAAACTTTGGCGATATTTTATAAATGTCGATAAAAAAGTATTGTCAAATGACAACTGTCAAATGACAATTTTCCATTAACCAGTGTTATTCGACTGAAACGTAACCTTTTGCCTCTCACGATAAGTCATGGCAACGGATTTTGGTGGGATTTTGACGGATTTTGGCTATATTTATTCAAAGGAAGAGTATGCGTGTATCTTTACAGAAGCAGCACAGAGAGCAGCTTCAGAAACGTGCGTGGTGCGGCTGGAATAAACACAAGCATTGACTAGAGTGGCCGCAATCAGCTTCAGTGGCCGTATCAAAGCCACACTGCACCACAGACGTGTGCAGTGTAAATAGTCTAAGCATTAATGGTAGGAAAAGCCCCTTATACTGGAGAGCTGCCACATATGAAGTGTTTCTTGGAGGTTGTAGTACATTGAAGAATGATCATAAGACTTTTTACATACGCCATGTGACCTGTAAATACGAAAAAAAAAAAAAATGTCCATTGCAGTTTTGCCAATTATTCCTTTTTCGCATTGCCTAAAAAAACCACCTCATGCGAGCGTAAAAACTTTTTTGCGATATATGGGCGTTTTTGTGAAATTGATGCGTTTCCATTAGGCCTATTTTCAATTCGCAATTTCAATTTGCGCAATTTGAAGGGTAATGGAAACGCGCCTATTGGCAGTTGGGCAGCTTGTGCATGAACCTGAAGGAGCATGTGACCTGGATGGAGGCTTCCATCTTTGCTCATGGGTGTTTGGCTCTAGGAACTAGTTCTGTGAAAAATATATTTTATACCTTTGTATAAAATATATATTTTAAGGTATACTGTATATATTTTATACCTATGTATACCAAACGATAGGGAAACCTGCTTTTTCATCACAGTGTAGTTCTGGCATCCACCAGCAAGGGCTGAGAAAGTGATGCTAACTAGCCTTTTTCTTACCACCTCGTTGGAGGTTTAGTAGCCCATGGCCCACTTAATCATCAAATGGGTTGTACTGATGGCACTGAAATCTTATTGATACTGATTTATTATTGGTACACACAATCCCCCCCAAAAAAGAAAAGTGCTTTCTGATTATTGCTGATTGACGCACATCTGCTGAGAACATGATCATGAAAATGTTCCTTGTGGTTGAACATTGTGTTCCTGGACAACACTATAATATCTTTTTTATTTTGGTCTTCATCGTTCATCAGGTTAATTTGCAGATGTCCACACCAGTCAACTAATAAGTGGACTCGCCTCCTATCGACGTTTTGGAACTTAGAGATCTTAGTGTGGCACAAGGGAGCACATTTATAAGGCTTTTTGTTGATTCTGCTCACAATGCACTGCTGATCTACTGCAAGAAGAGCACAAGGCTGCATATGTATGTGTGGGTGCAAATCTGTTGTCTCATCTCATACAGAACATAAGTGGGTTCCTTCAGGTCTGGTCCCTGGAGCTGTGACCCCTGACATAAACTCAGGCTCATGAAACATGTAGAACCCATTTCTGTAACCATTCACCCATGACTGAATCTACAGTAAACCTCTCCTCTACTGCACCTTGAAGATGCTCTTGTTCTTTCTCTAGCCGGTTCAGGCCTTATAATCTTATGGTAACAATAGTCATGGTTGTTGTTGTTTTTATTAGCTCACCATTCAAATAATTCATTTTTTCACAATTGTTTATTTATTTGAATTGTTGATTTTATATTAATTGACTAACAACTTTATGCATTTATGATTTTGTGTAGGCCTACTTTTTATTATTACATTTTCGAAAGATTATATAAAAACTGGAAAGAAAATATTTTGCACCAGATTCAAGCAGGATCTGTTGCTTTTTTAAACTATATGTCTCAAAATGATATAATTGCTATACACCGCTGTTATAAAGTTTGTGGTCAGTAAGATTTTTTTTTCAAATAAATTAATACTTTTATTCAGCAAAGATGCATTAAATGTATTGAAAGTGACAGCCAAAGATTTTAACATTTAATACAAAAAATATATTTTTCAAATAAATGTTCTTCTATTTTCTACTTTCTATTCATACAAGAATCTTGAAAAATTAGTTATTTTAAATTGTGATAATATTTCACAATATTACTGTTTTTACTGTATTTTTGATCAAATGCAGCATTGGTGAGGATTAAAAGACTTATTTCAAAAACCACATTACCAACCTCAAACTTCTGAACTTTCTATATTTAATTGCTACAAATTAAAACTTATCACTAAATTGTGTAAATTAGCATGAGACCAATTTTTTTTTATCACGTTAAATCTAATATCTTATCTAAATAATAAATTTTACTTCAATAAACAAAGTGTTGCTTGTGGACATCACATTAAGGCAACATACTGTACACTGTTCTTTTGATTTCCTCACTGTAAGGTGTGAGCATTAGCCCTTTCTCCTTAAAGGACGGATGAGGGGCATAGAACAGAAACTACTGCACTGCTCTAATTACTGTCTCAGAGTCAGAGATGTGGAGTTCACCAGGGAAATGCAATCACAGGCTGGAATATGTTAAAACAGAATTGGTTAAAGCAGCAGAGAGGGAGAGATAGAAGATCTCCCCAATATCCCTAACACAAAAAATACGAGGCACGTTTCTCCTGTACCTAGTCTACTTCTCTCTGCCTCTCCAAAATCAGTTCTAATTGTCTGAATGCTTCTGAAATGCCACTTAATTATAAAAACTCTGGTTTTGATTTAATTACGGCCAGTTACTCATTCACGCATTAACTCTAAGATGAGGGGAAAAAAAATAGATAGATGATAATTAAGCCAAAACAGACTGAAGACATGTTATTGTGTTAATTCTTTATTAATTTTTTATTCTTTCAGTTCACCTCCGAACCTTTCTGCCAATGAAACCTGAGGTCCCTGGTTAATTTTGTGATAGAGGGCAGTCAGTTGTGTGGGAGTAAATTATTTAAACCCAGGAGCATTTAAAAAAAAAGACATTAGGTTGACATTATTAGCATTTATTAGCAGTGTTAGAAAATGTATTATTTAAAAAATAGCCAAATGCCTTAGTCAATAGACAATTGCTCTGAAATTATGGTGAGCTGCCTATATAGACAACATTTTAAGGTGTCAAAGTCGTTTTCCCAACGTAAAGGTTGTTTCAAAAAGTACTTTAAGCAGGATGATTATGCAGATTTTTTTACCTAATATTTGATATGCATTTTGTGCCTATTAGTCACATCACAGAGTTGGCACATTAAGACAACGTCTTCCTTTGTAGGCAGCAAGACAGCTCATATTTAGGAATAGAGCCAATATCTGTGACCTCACACCAATTAAATTCTATAATAATGCTATGAGTTACAATGTTTCGTGGTTAGTTACTGTACTGTACTTGGTTACTGTAAAATCTTATAGTTATTTGAATGAACTGTATTCTTGGCAGTAGAATTGTTTATGATTTTTGTTAATGAGAAATGCACAATAAGCCAGTTAAAGCTGTGTTTTACAGTGATTTTGCCATATAGGGCTTTGGAATGTGCTTAACAACTTCCAAATCATGATAATAAAATCACCCTTTTGTGTCTTAGGGCTTTTTTGTGTATTATTGTGTTTGGTTGATTTTTACTTTTTGCCTCCCGCATACTCTATGACTCCATTTCACTAGCTGTAGCTGTGAATGTAGTACAGTCAGACTTAAAAGATTGTGTAGATCATTTGAAATGTAACATGGCCCTTTCACTTTACCAAAATAGCCATCTCTTGAGTTATTCAGAACACGGTGAAAGCACTTTCTCATATTTTCTCTAGCACTCCATTTAATTTGAGGATTTAATTTCCTTTACACTCCATTAGACATTCTTTCAGATAAACCTAGAGTAAAACGAGGCGCATTTTAAAAGCTTTTATTGGATAAAAAAAAAGGTTGACATTTTTCTAGCATTTCAAGCTTGCTAGCTGCGGAGTCATTTTACTGTAGGAGAAAAAGCCAGGTAAACAGTCAGCAAATGGGAAACACTGGAAGTATTATTGCATCTTTTATTCTTGTTAAAGGAGAGAGAGAGAAAGAGAGAGAGAGAGAGAGCACCATACATTTAGTTTTAGTTATATTTTGGAGAGAGAGAGAGAGAGAGAGAGAGAGACATACATTGCTCACATAAGCCTTGTGGGTGTTTACTTTAAAGTATCCTTCTCATTAATCAAACAATTGACATTATTATTTAAGAGCTCAGTCTCTTTAATCTGTCACCTCTAGTTTGCCAGTAGCCATTTCACAATTCATCTAAATGCATTTTGCTATAATTTATTACAACTATTTTCAAGAAAACAGATTTATAAGGTGGCCATATTAAGACTTGGAAATTGTAAAGAAGTGGACTTTCGATGGTCATCTAGGGTGCTACAGCATGTGTACCAGGTTCTATTAGGTATGACAGATAATGAGCACTCAGATTTGCTCTGTCAGCATTGTGCTAAAGAGTTAGTCACCTTACCCAACTTCTCATAGTCGTGCAGAAGAATAACTAATACGTTTTGGAAGCGTCTGCTGAGAAGTAACTTAAAGGGTACTTAAAGGGTATTTTAAGTATTAACAAAGTAATGAAGAAATGTCAGGTTCCAGATAACTTGACAACAGGGTGATCACCTGGTGTGTTTCCACATTCCAGAAGTTGCCAGTGCCTTCTAGCCATGCTGTTGGTGTGAACACAGACATACAAACGCACAAGAAGAATTAAAGAGCTCGCTCAAAAAATAATAGTTCTGTCATCATTTACTTCCCCGAAGTTGTTCCAGACACATTTCACCCTTATACAAGCATATGTAGGTGGTCCTTAAAAAAGTTATGATAAGGGCTATATTTGAATGAAAGAATACTGCTATATATGTATATATATATATATATATATATATATATATATATATGAAACGAAGTGTACACCATTTCAATTTAGATGTCTTTAGAAAAAAAGGACACTGGGAGATCCCAAAAGGACACCAAAGAAGAAATGAAAAGTCCATATAACTGATTCATTTATGCACCCCCACTCAAAAGAAACCCCATCATCAATTACACAACAACAAACTGATGTGTGTTTACGGTGCGTGTCGGCTATGTTGTCTCCGGAAGGGGGGCAGACGGGGTGTGGTAGGGGCGTGGCTCGAATATTTATTAAGGCGATTGTCGATAAAATCTTTTTTACATATCGCCCAGCCCTAATGCACAATGGCCTCACATCCGTAATATCCATGTTGAGTTTTCTCTGCAAGCC
>NW_015546105.1:621983-623176 GCF_001515605.1 Sinocyclocheilus anshuiensis | reverse complement strand
AGTGAAAGAATTGTGCTATATATGTATATATATATATATATATATATATATATATATATGAAACGAAGTGTACACCATTTCAATTTAGATGTCTTTAGAAAAAAAGGACACTGGGAGATCCCAAAAGGACACCAAAGAAGAAATGAAAAGTCCATATAACTGATTCATTTATGCACCCCCACTCAAAAGAAACCCCATCATCAATTACACAACAACAAACTGATGTGTGTTTACGGTGCGTGTCGGCTATGTTGTCTCCGGAAGGGGGGCAGATGGGGTGTGGTAGGGGCGTGGCTCGAATATTTATTAAGGCGATTGTCGATAAAATCTTTTTTACATATCGCCCAGCCCTAATGCACAATGGCCTCACATCCGTAATATCCATGTTGAGTTTTCTCTGCAAGCGAGCGGCACACTGCATTACAAGACTAGCGAGCGTTTCAGACAGTTGACGGAATTGTGACTTGCACGTCATTTTAAATCATGCCAATTTAAACATTTCAGCTATTTTAACCCGTAAAGTACTTGCTCACTCTCTGAGAGACGGTCTTCAATGCGCTCTCAGCCAAAGCACGCACAGCCGCCTCTCAAAGTGCTCATGACTCCCGAGTGTCAGATTGTCAGTTTTTACATAATTGATTAAAATCATTTCCTTATTGTCAGGCTATTCCATTTTATTTATCCATGACACATGCATTTTTATATGTAGCCTAAGTAATAAATGTTGTCCAATGACTTGTTTGCATTATTTAGGCATTATTTTATTTTATTTTTTAAGGCAATACATTTTTTGGTAACACTTTACAAAGCAACCATTTTTAAAGTCTCATTTGTTAATGCATTAATTAACATGTACTAACAGAGAGCAACTATTGTTATTGTTGTTGTTATTATTATTATTATTATTATTAATATATTATTAGCTTTTTATAATACAGTTTTAGCCAAATTGTGCAGCCCTACAAACAAGTACAGCAAGTCTATAGTTTTTTTTTTCTTCTTTTTTTTTTGGGGAGCATAAGTCTCTTATTCAAAAATACAGTAAAAACAGTAATATTGTGAAATATTATTGCAATATAAGATAACTTTTTTCTATTGTAATATATTTTAAAATGTAATTTATTCTTGTGATGGTAAGCTGAATTTTTAACAGCCATTACTCCAGTCTTAAGCACGATCTTCAGAGTTTTTGA
>NW_015546105.1:600171-621885 GCF_001515605.1 Sinocyclocheilus anshuiensis | reverse complement strand
ATATATATTCTCTTCTCTGTTGATGATGCATTTGCCTTAGAGATTGAAGGGCCATTAGTGGTGGATTCCATGGCAACATATTTTTCTGAGGAAATGCTTGTTTGTTGTTGTACAGCATGATGTGGTTTGACATCATCGTCTGATTTCTGGATTGTCTGTCAAAATCAAATTTATATTCAATATAAATATACACATATTTAAAGATTTCACTGCCATTGAGTCTTCTAACATCATAAAGTACAGTATGATCAGTCAGTAAAATCACAAAATCAGTGCATTCAATGCACCCTTGAACTTATAATGAAGTTGAAGTTGAACTTCTAATGAAACCAGGATTTTAACAAGAGACAATTAAATTGTAAGTCTTAAATGTTACAATTACTAAATATTTTATTATTTATTATATACAATAACTCAGAAATATGATTCTGTGATATTGCTTTTATACAACAGTTCAATAAAATTAAAATTGAGTAACTGAAATTTTAGACACAATATTACACTTACTTTTGCTCATGAAAACAGCCACAGCAGGACCATTACAACACTGTTGCCAAATTAATCAGTGTGTTTGGAATGAATCGATTGAGTGATTCAATGATTAATTCATAAAGACAGTCACTTGTTTCACTCCTGAATGAATCAGTGTTTTTAAACAAATAATTTGAATGTATAATTCATGACTCACTCATAAAGACAGTCACTTGGTGTAACGTTAAACCCTACAAAAGGAGTCAAGAAATAACAAATTAATTCTGTGTCTAGGACTGGTCATATCTGTTGTTTAATTAGTGGGAGAAATAATGGAACTTAACTCCACATGCAAAAAGATTTGAACAGAAGGTCAGCTGAATCACAGTTAATGGCAAGAGCATTAATAATGTGGTGACTGGGTTGTGTGTGCCGCAGTTACAAAATTATCCATTGTGTCAATGGGAACAGCCTCAGAAATGATGATTATTACATAACAAGCTCAAATAAACTGGTCAAGATGAACAGTGTTCATAACATGAGATACAAACAACTGAGAAATTGCACTAAAAATATGGCTTCAAAAATAATTTCAGGGTCTCAAAAACATTGTGAGCTTCACAAAGCTAGAATTTCTTATTTAGAAACTGCTCACATCAGACCAGATGCATGACCTGGTGTGAGGAGAACAAACCCTGGACCCCTGGGCAATGGAAAAATGTAATATAGTCTGATGAGTCATCTATCATACGTCATTTTCTACATCCAGACCGCTTTAGCAGAAATACAAAGGATGCCTTCAACACATTGTCAGCAGCTGTTAAACATGGTGGGGGACCGGCAGCCATCTCATAGTGGTAAATATGTTTGAAAATTATGTGCAGATGTTAAAGTGGGATTTTGGAGGGTCCGTGTAACAGAGCCGACTTCGTCAGCTCCAGATCCTCACGCCCTGCTAGCCCGTTCCCAATCACCTGAGTTCTGATTCCTGACACCTAGCACTCCCTATTTAAGTTAGATCCTCACACTTCTTCAGTGTCTGGTCCCGTCATTCTCTAGTGAACTGCTGCCCGTCTCACCTTTGATATCCTGCCAGTCAGTCTGCCTGTCCATCCGTCAGTCTTCAGCCAGTCAGTATCCTGCATATATCTATTGCTGTTATTACATACCTTCACCTGCACCTTCACTTCAGCCACCGGTCTCTGCTCCTCTAAAGGTGGTTTTAGAGGAATGGCGGCATTGGCTGGAGAGAGCTAAGCACCCATTTGAGGTGATCACGGACCATTGAAACCTTGAATACCTTAGAAAGGCTAAGAGACTGAATACCCATCAGGGTCTGTGGGTCCTCTACTTTACCCGTTTTAACTTTACCGTCACCCAGGCTCTAAGAATCAGAAAGCAGATGCCCTTTCCCGCCTCTACCTACCCAAACCTGAAATCAGTCCGTCTGAACCCATCCTCCCTCAAGCCATAATCGTGAGTCCCATCCAGTGGTCCATCGACGCCCAGATCACCACTGCCACACAGGCCAAACCCGCTCCACCGGGAGGTCCGGAGGGGTTGATTTACGTGCCACGCCATTTTCGACTACCCCTCCTGGACTCTGTGCTTTCTTCTCTGGGTTCTGGACACTTAGGCAGCCAGCAAACCCTCCCGTTCATCCAAAATCGCTACTGTTGGCCCAATATGATCCAGGAGGTCTCCGAATTTGTAAAAGGATGCTCAGTCTGTGCCATCTCCAAGGTACCTCATCAACTCCCAGAAGCCAAACTACAACCTCTGCCACTGCCCAATCGACCCTGGTTCCATCTGGGAGTTGACTTCCTCACTGACCTTCCTCTGTCTGACTCGTCGATTCTTCAAGGCATGCAAACTCATCCCACTCAAAAGTCTGCCCACTGCCTTTGAAACTGCAGAAACCTTATTCCAGCAAGTCTTCCGCCACTGCAGAATCCCAGAGGACATAGTCTCGGACCACGGTCCTCAGTTTATCAGTTTATCAGTTTATCCCGTGTCTGACATGCTTTCTTCCAGCTCCTTGGTGCATCAGCTTAACCTCTGGCTATCACCCTCCATCAAGCCTCTATGGGACTCACCTGGTCAGGTGAGCCTTCTGATGTTCCAGCTGTCCACCACTGGTTTCAAGAGAGCGAGAGGGTATGGGACTAGGGGTGCTCCGATCAGGATTTTTGAGGCCGATCACCGATCACCGATCACAGAAAGCTGTATCTGCTGATACCGATCTTTTTAAAGCCTTTATTTTTATCAACTATTTATAGTGATACTCCAATCAGGATTTTTTGACATTTATTCAGGGCCTGAATTTCATTTTTGAAAATGGGGGGGAATTCCCCTCTTAGGTGACTCTTGTGAGAGGGGAAGCAGCTTTCACACAGGAGTCCACTACTGATCCGTGGCTGTTTACCACAAACACAACATTTATCCATTATTTTGATTTCAAATCCAAACATTGTCACTGAAAATGCTTTTTCAGCATTGCTATTTTTTTTTACACAGTACAGTAATACAATCTTTCACAGATGTTTAAACAATAAATATAAGCAACACATTATTCAACACCTTTTACTTTTGCATTTACTTATATATTAAGTTGCTCAAGCAAGTGGTGCCTTGTTTATCTAAAAGTGCTCTTTTCCTTTAAACCTAGCCAAAAAGCCATATGTGTCTACTGTGAAACACAGTAGACTTTAATAATATGCATTTATGGTGTAATTACTACATTTTCATGTCAATCCATGTTTATATTTACTCCAAACAATGCACTGTTACTTTAATTCAGTGCTTGCAGCGCAGCAAAAATAGACTCGGTGCGGAAACGATCTCTGCACTGTTGCAGACGCACCGCTCCTGAACGCACTGCTGGACCACAAACGTGTGCAGTGAACGCTTTAATCCGTTAACATGAGCACGGAAAAAATACACACCACGTATGCACTGCAAACGGAGTAATGTGAACCTGGCATTATGTGTGTGCGCTGTGAGTGTGCATGAGCGCACAGTCTCCAGGAGAGCGCGCGAGCGCTGAATGGTTAAACACTGGCAAGAATTAAAAAGAAATGCAATTTATAAACTTTAGAGACGATGTGACACTGCCTCGATTGTGCAAGTGACAATTCCTGTGTCAACTGTGCAGTGTGCAGCTCGCTTATAGACAGACGCGATGTGGTGATTTGAAGACATTTGAGAAAGAGTGAGAGCGCGTGCGCGGTGATTCAATCACGCGCTGCTGCATGTCATGCCAAACCTCTCACGGCAGTGTCATCAGCTTGAGATCGTTTTTTTGAGATTGACCTTATAGAGACTGCCGATCAATCATCCCAAAGCGATTATCGGCCGATACTGATCGGTAGCCGATCAATCGGAGCACCCCTATATGGGACTCAGCTTACATCCATCTTCAGAGGGCAGTCCGAAGACACAAGAGCCAGGCTGACGCTTCTGGCTCTCTACCAGGGACATACGTCTTCGGCTGCCCTGCCAGGAGCTGAGGTCCCGCTACATCGGCCCCTTTACCATCCAGAGGCAGATCGACGAGGTCACATACAGGCTAAACCTCCCAGCACACTTTTGCATCTCACCTTCCTTCCACTTATGCCTGGTTCAGACTACACAATTTTAGCCCGATTTTGCCACGGTTTGCTTGACGTAGGGTGTCGTGGGGATTCGTAAACGACAATGGGCACATTGGTGACGTTGACCAATAGCAGCACAGAAGCTCTTTCATACACAGGTTTCAAACATGGCAAAACGAAAGAGAGCTGATGGTGCTGCTAGGTGGAATTATGAGATGGAGGAAAGGTTCGTGGAGCTGTAGCAACAGTACTCCTGCCTGTATGATGTGTCATCGAGGGACTACCATGACAGAACAAAGAAAGAAAAATGCTGGCGAACTATAGCGGAAGCGCTTCAGCAATGTTTACACTCTTGTTTTCAGAAGTCAGTCGCTAGTTCCGCCTTCTCGATGACATCCCGCGTGTCGTTAAAGACGGCATGCGATGAATTGTCGGGAAGCAACGTGTAGTCTGACATGTTTCTTGTCCACGACACGACAAGATTTTAGGAGTCAAAATCGTGTAATCTGACACAGTGACTATCGTGACCGACAAAAATATCATAAAAATATAATACAAAATATAGTCTGAACCCGGCATTTATCCCTACTGTCACAGGGCCAACTTCGTCAGCTCCAGATCCTCACGCCCTGCAGGCCCATTCCCAATCACTGGAGTTCTGATTCCTGACACCTGGAACTCCTCATTAGCATTCCCTATTTAAGTTAGATCCTCACGCTCCTACAGTGTTTGGTCTTGTTCTCTAGTGAACTGCTGCCAAACTCGCTTTTGATATCCTGCCAGTCAGTCAGTCAGTCAGTCAGTCAGTCAGTCTGCCTGTCCATCCATCAATCTTTAGCCTGTCAGTATCCTGCATATATCTATTGCTGTTATTACATACCTGCCTAATAAATCTCCTGTCGCTTGCTATTTTGAAAACTGATACATTTCCTCAAAACTATTTTCTACTTTTTCTATACAAGTTGCAAAGGCTACTTGGTGATAGTAAAGTCAGATGATTGTCTTAAACAGTGAATTAAATAATAGTTTGTTATCATTCATATTTATCTCAATGCTGGGGGCTCTGCTGGCACAGGAGCTTGGCATGCACTTATTGTGTCCCCTGTAAGACCCTGTAAGACTAGCTTTACAAAATCACACCACAATGTCATTTTTCATATTTAAACCAAAGTACATAAAAGCCTGTAGAAAATAAAGTAGGAGCATTAGTCTGCAATACTTTTTCATTGGTCATGACTGTTATAAATCAAAGTGACAAGTCACACTGTATTAGAGCATGGTAATACACTATAGCTGACTTTAGGACAGATCTGATTCAACAGCCGAACGCTGCACACACTGCTGCTCATTACTTTCAAGGTGACACATGCTGCTGTGACAGCTGCTGATAGGAAATGTTCTCGAAAAGAAAAAATGTTTCCTGGAAAATGGGATTATATATCACAGTGTCCATTTCTCCTGTGGTGACAGTGTTTCCATCCAGTTCAATTACAGTATTTCCAACATGGTTACGTTTTAAATTCAACTGGAGTCATGATAGCAAATACATCAAATGCATTTGAGGTTAGTTTTATGCTAAACTTTTTTAAATGTAACATATAGATGATACTAATACAGTATTAATGGCTTTTTTCTTTGTAAAAACAGTTTACTGTAAATATCATGTACAAATACACGGTGCCCCTTGACAGACAGTCTTAACAGTGAAGAAGGGATATTTGACAGATTCATGAAGTTAGCTTCTCAATCACTCTCTTGTCTTATTGAAATTCATGAACTCACTTTTCCAGGCGATTTTAATCATGGGTTTAAGAAATCATTTGCAACGTACCAACCTTTCTGACAGACACTGTGATAATTTGGTGAATCACTGTCAGCAGATAAAAGCAGACTACAATCAATTGTTCAGTACATATCTGAGCAAAAAAAAAAAAAAATAGCTTGCTTAAGACTGAATCTAAATAAATCTAAGTCTATGAATTCCTAAGCAGAAAAAAGGAGGAATAAAAACCCAGTAAAAACAGCTTGCAGCATAAATTAAGATCTCTTTTCATTGCCCCAAGCATTATTATCTTTTTTGTTACTGTGTCCTGAAATGATTTGTTGTTTGAAAAATCAAGTGTATTCACTATTTCAAAAGGTTGACTTTTATTTATTTTATTTTATTTTTTATCTCTTATTATTATTTTATTATTATTATTATTTTCTGTGTTTTACTAATATTAATTAAGTTCTAATATTTGTTATAATATTAAATGTTCACCTCAGTTATGTCCAAAATGAGGTTAAACATTTTAGCACTGTGTAAAGTCGTTTGTGCAGATATATGATATATTCACAGTCCTTGAGGGTAGTCATCCCATAAAAGTGCATAACACAATGACAAATGTGTGATTCAGCTTAACCATATATTTTAGCTCCAGCAGCAGCAGCCGTCAGTGAAGAGTGGGTGGTGAGCCTGCTGTTACAGTGTTACATTGCTTTCTCTGACGTGAAAATTATATGAAACTGGACGAGATGTATTGGTTATAACTTATTCTTGAGAAAGCCTTTGTTTGGCAGTCTGGCAATAGCTTTAAATGCTTATGTGTTGATAAATTTATATTTGACCAAGATTTATGTCAAGAGGGAGTGGTATACCAATTTGTCTGAGCCATCTCTTATACTGCACTCTTTACATATTTTTTCACAACATCATGGTGATAGCCATCGCTGCCTATGATAATCCAAAACGTCTCAGGTTACTTATGTAACCATGGGAAACAATAATGTACAGTATGTGGAAAATAATGTGTTTTTTGAACCTTAAACCGCACAAACACATTTCATTACACCAAATACACAAAATAATGTTCTTATTAGCAGCATCATATTACCCCTTTAAGGGGCGTAACATTTCCGTCACACGCTTGACGCATTCGGCCAATCACAACGCACTGGATAGCTGTCCAATCAGAGCACACCTCGCTTTTTTAGAACGATGAGCTTTGTAAAAATCGATGCGTTTCAGAAAGGCGGGGCATAGAGGAGAAACAATAATGTACATTATATGGAAAATAATGTGTTTTTTGAACCTTAAACCACGTAAACACATTGCATTACACCAAATACACAAAATAATGTTCTTTTTAGCAACGTCATATGACCCCTTTAAAGTGCACTCAGTCACTGATGATCTCCAGTGGAGCCATTCATGTTCTGTGTCATCTGACATTAACCACAATTTAGTCTAAACAGCACTTAAACAAATATAGCGGCTCAGGGAATTTATGGCCATAGACCTTCAGTGTTTGTAGGATTTTGCTACCTCTCAGGTGTGCTGATGTTTGAGGACTTCCTGCGGAGACATTTTGTTTAATTTTATTTCATTTAATTGTATTATTTTATTTGATTTAGACTGAAGTAAAGGACTACATGTAGAGACAAAAATGTATTTAATTTAATTTAATTTAATTTTTTACTTTATTTTATTCAGACTGAAATAAGAACTTCCTAAAGACAAAATGTATTTTTTTTATTGCTTTGTTTTGAAATGAGGACTTCCTGTAGAGAGATGTCACATTTTATATGTCAACATTTTTATAAGGTGCTTTTTACCTCTGATCTTCTCTTCAAAGCATGATAATGCATTAATAGAATAGATAAATTGTACAGACCAATTTGCATCAACTCTAAAAAATGCTTTCCACCATTTGTTTGTCAAAGCACAAAGCAGTTGTAACATTTGGGATTTTAGTAAGCACATTGCACCAGCACGTAGCTTGACAGTACATGAAGGGCTGAGCTAATTAGACGCTAAAGCTCTTGTTTCAAAGGTAAATTTTCCTGGCCGATCTGCTTCCCTGGGCACTGATTAGATGTCTTTTGTCTGCAAAATCTCCGCAGTAACCCCCTTTTCACTGCTTTCCACGTCTTGACAGGACTCCTGAAATGAGTGGTGTAGGTGGCAGTGCCATTTCATCACTGCTCTGATGATGAATCAGAGAGGTCTGAGAAGAGGTTGCCAATTGTAATGGTTAAAAGGAGAACTGCATTCTTGGGTCTCACCAGCTCTGGCCCACATGAGGAACCCATGTGTCTTGTTGCTATGGTGAACAATCATGGTGGAGATAGGAGTTGACAGGAGGAAGCACGGCTGTGGGCAATGAGACTGCCTCAGTAATTAGAATCCACTCTCAGCAGTGAGGTGTGTAAAAGGACAGATTGTGACAACTTTATATTTGAGCTTGACTGTGCAATAATAATGTGTAAGTAGGTAATTTTTTGATAGGTTGTATTAGGCCTAGGTGATAAAACAGTACCGATATTTATCGACGGTACACCTTCTTCGATAACGATAGAAAAAATGTTCGATATAGCGCACGATATAGGCAGGTGCTATGAGTGATGCAGACAGCACACACAAACACGAACACATGCTTTAATGAGTGCTGTGCCTGCCTGTGATGAGGCGATTGTGAATAAACATGGGCGTCGGAAGCAAAATAAATGTGGAAAAAATTTACTGGAGTATATGCCATTTTCTGTAGTGTGGTGCCTTTTAATTAACAGTGTCTATTTACACAAATTGCAAATAGGCTGCCTGGTTGTCAGTGGCTATTTACTTCACGTCCGCCCACTAACGTGACAATATTACAAAAGACGGCTGCTGAGCAATATTTCCAGTAGTGTAAGTGGTAACGTGGGTTGCGTAGTGTTTTTGATGCGAGCGACCCGAGTTCACGACTGCCTTTTGCCAAAATCGTTTTTCTCCCTTTTGACATCTCATATCACATCAGAAAGGCGTTTGTTTTCAATAAAAATAAAAATCAAGGAAATAATCGAAAAGTATCAGGTAGGGCATAGGTGGAGTTTCACTTTTATGCATGGGGGGGGCAGTAGGGATGCACCGATACCACTTTTTCCAGTACTCGCCCGATACCGATACTTTTATTTTTGGTAGTTGCCAATACTGAGTACTGATACCGATATTTTTATTGCATTTGTACATTTTTTTAAATATTGGGTACAGAAACAAAAAGGGTATGTATAATGTTAGTTGGTTAACTTCATTTATCAAATAGATACAGTCAAACCAAAATTTATTCAGACACCTTCAACATTTCTCACAGTTTATTCGCTATAGTTTAGAAAATGGTAATAAAATATGACAAGAACTCAGAGTTACACTGTGTCAGAACAAATTCATCTTGATAATGTTAGATAATTTTGATAGAAAGTTATGTAATAGATTACAATCAACCAAAATAATTCAGACAGCTGTTAGTATGACAGTATTTACACAACTATGAATACTTTGTCGGGCAACCCTTAGCCTTAATGACAGCCTGTAGTCTCCTGGGCATTCTGCTTCATGAAAACCTCAACTTCAGTTTTTTTCCCAGACACGGTCTGAATAATTTTTGTCTTAATTTGTGTTCCGAAGATAAACAAAGGTCTTACGGGTTTGAAACGACATGAGGGCGAGTAATTAATGACAGAATTTTCATTTTTGGTTGAACTAAACCTTTAAAGTAAATTTTACTGCACAGCTGTAGAGTTGAGAAACAATAAAGGCTTTAAAATATTGATTATCAAGAATACCATTATGATGTTGTTTACAAGATAGCATCGCTAGCTAGCTAACTTTTGCCTAAACAGTTAAGATAGTGTTTAGTTGTCAGCATTTAAATGTACAATTACGTGTCTAGGTACTCTCCTGGGATTACCAGGCTCGGCATATAAAATTATATGTAGTTGTTACATATGTTGTTAAATAACACGAAACTGTGTGTTAATGCCATTATCATTATTTATGGTGTTGCAATTATTTTGTTTCTCAGTTTAACTAGAACGAGGCAGAGGAGATGTTTCTGTGAGGGTCTCAAGAGTCTCTACTGATATATATACCACAACATCAAATGACGCTTCACCGGAAGTTTACGAGCTGGCTTATCTTTATGCGGAAGTTCTAAAGAACACTCCGTGCATCCGTGGTCAATTAACCTACTTTATCCACAAATATCTGCTCTCTGGTACAGTAGGTACAGTATGCACCATTTCTTTCTAAATATTATTATTAAATGTAATTATTATATTAGGAATGCTTATTATTTTCCTATACATTCAGCTATATGTTAGTTGTTAGTTGTAGATGCCCATTTAATGCTGAGAGAATTTGCTTGCTTTTTGAACAGGCACAGTAGTGTTGAACACCACAGTTTGAAGCACTGGCCCTCACGGAGACCTCTGCCTTATTCAGAGATCCATACTGAGTTTAGAGAGTATGCTTTGATTATGACACTACACACACTTTTAGAAGATTTAAGAGTAGATTTACAACAAAGAAACCCACCGTGTGTATGTTCACAGGAAACTAAGAGAGCTGAGGGCAGTTTCCCGTAGCTTACTTGTACATTCTGTGCTAAGTGCAGAGCAGCTTATAGACCGGCACACATCTCCATGAATATAAATGAAGCAAATCCACAGGTGTGGTGTGGTGTAAGGCTTCCTGCATGCATATGTGCTGTGTGAAGGCATGGAGGAGCGAGCGATTAGTGGATGTTGACGGAGTAAAGCTATGGGCTGTAATGGGTCAGTAGGCTTGCTGAATAAATAAACTGTCCCAATATATATAAATACATTGAAACTGTAATCTTTTCTGTCCGTCAAGATGTTATGGCATTAGGTATTTAAATGGTGTTTAGTTAAAGCTTGTGGCTGTGTGGAAGGGATTCGGATTACTTATTACTCTTTTGTCTTTTGAGGCATAAAATTGTACTAAAATAAATATTATTTATGTTGCTTATTCTTCTGTATATCAGAATGAGAAGATGAAAACAAGAATGTCATACATGTTTTCATAGTGCCACATTACTGCTGAGACCTTTATTTAAGACTAGTGCTCCATCTTGTGGCTACGTACAGTAGCTTAAATGAATAGGCCAATGTTTGGCTGGTTAGCATGGTTGCGATTTTTTTAAAGCAACATTTCAATTTCCATTGTTTTTTTTAATGTTTTTTCTTATGATTATTTTGCAGTAAACCTTTTTTTCAGTGAGTGACTCTATTTGGAGGGCTCTTAGAAGCAGGAAAATTATTTATTTTTTAGCCAGTCTGCGCCTGTCACGTCACAGCTCAGCATTATCGCTTGGGACTTGTGATGAAATCAATGAATCAGCATTGTCAGCATGTCAGGACGTTCTTTTTCTAAGTTCATTGGTATATTATGATATAGCTTTTACTGATTATTAATACATTATTATTACATTTAAGTTCTATGATGATGAAAAACATAAAAGAATAATGAGTAATATATATATATATATATATATATATATTTCAGTGTCTTGGATTCGATTTGTCATAATTTAGCAAGGGTGACCATATATCCTTTTTTCCTGGACACGTCCTGGCCGGGATTTCTAAATTGCCTGAAATGTCCAATGTAAAGCAATGTAAAATGGACATTTTAGCCAAAACCTGGACGTATGGTCACCATAATTTATCAGAAAACAGGAAAAAAACTGATCATGCATGAGGCCATTTTATATTTTCCACTAGATGTCAGTGCAAATCCTTTCCTTGAACTTCACAGGCTGTTGCTTGTTTAATTAAGGAATACCAACTGGATGTTTTCCAAAAATAGATTTATGCATTTATATCTATGATTGATTATATTTTTTATATGGAAATATAGTGTATAGATAGTAAATACACACACATATATATTAGTATGTGCAGTTAACTCGCGTTGCTCTGCATTGTTCTTCTCTCTGTTCTCATGTTGCCTCTCTGCAGTGTAGTGATAAGGCATCTCCTTTCATAGCTCATCGGCGTATTTTAGCAGAGCTGATGGCTGCACATGATGTGCTCCATAGGCTGACTCTGTGTTCCATTTTGTTCTGGTTTTCTTTTGGCAGTAATTAGTGGCTTGTTGCTATGGTTGTGGGCTACAGTGTTGCAGTGCTTGTGTTATATGAGGCAGCCAGACGTGGCAAAGACGTCATCTCATTAGTAGCAGTCGGCGACAGTTTGAAATGCAGACAAACTCACAGGCAAGCGTGCATAATCACTGCTAAGAAATATCAAAAAGTAACCTGTAATAATGCTGTGGTGTAATAGTTGGGATTCTTTAGGTTAAAGCTCTAATTCAGTGGTATGAAAGGAGAATTAGATGTGGTATTTTGGTCCTGTAATTAAAGAATATGTATCAGCAATATGAATTTAGGCATTGGTATTAATTATCTTGCAAATTAAGGGTGACATGTCCTGTAAAAAAGATTATTATGATGGTTATTATAATGTTATAATGGTATTATAATGGTTGTCACAGTTTTGTTGTTACGCAAAGCTAAAACAAAACAAACAATACAAAAAAAATACTACTACTACTACTACTAATAATTTTGCTATCTGAAATAAAGCTGAAAAATATATATAAGATGTAAAATGTATTAAACTTAAAAAAACTTGATAAATTGAAAAAAGAACTATGAAAATGATAAATGCTGCCTTAGTAACTAACTGAAATAAAATAAGTTTAAGATGATAAAGCTATAAAATAAGTTTAAGATGATAAAGCTATATTTAAAAACAAAGCTATATAGAAGTAAAACAAAAACTAATAAAATGTGAAAAGCACATAACAAAATTACTAAAACCTAAACAAAAATTTAAATTAAAATGGAAAATATAATAATATTAGCTAATATTTTTAATATTTTTAGTTTTCATTTTAATTTTTGTTTAAGCTTCAGTAATTTTATGTACTTTCATCATTTAGCATTTATTCCTAGCTTTAATTTATTTCCATTTCAGTTTTAGTATATAATTAATATAAAACATTATTAAATACTATAATAGTATATAAATAATACTAAAATAACAGTGGCATATCAGTATTTGTATTTTTTTAACTAGCCTCTTTACAGTGAAGCTGGGCTGTAACAGAGTTTACTGTCTACCATGGGGTGCTAGAAATATTCTTCTCACATAAGCTCACTTAAGGAAAGACACAAGGTCACATGATGTACTGTTTGTGAAGATGACAAACTTAACTTTAAAATGCTGACTTTAATTTTATCAAATGATAGTGTTATCATAGTGAAAATTAAAATCATATCTATGAATCTTTATCATGAACTGCACACTTAATAGTTCAGTAAAATAATCTGCGTAGCTGAATATTTTTTTGTTTTCAAAATATCATGATAATTTAATAGCCATTTGTTTTATCGTCATACTGTTCTTACTGATCTTTTTGTTCATTATCACCTACTTTGTTTGATGCAATGACATTACCTTGACAACCATGCACCCATAGATGTTCCCATGGTAACTAAAATTAGCTGCACCTTGGAGTGGCTCTTCTTTGTATTTGCCAAGTCAAAAAAAAAGAAAGAAAAAAGACTAGGTTCATCCAGGTAGGGAAGCAAGGGCAATGTTGTGTACATATCCATTTATACATCATTTATATGTTTATGTATTTTCCAGAAGTAAACTCATCATCTTTGGTAAATTGTTACCAAATTTCCGTGGTTGCTTTTACACAATCTGGCAATAAACTTGCTCTGGAGTAGCTGGCTGGTATGTTCTGTATGGAACATATTTCTTGACCACCTTTTTTACAGTGTGAGCTCGTCGTTCATCATTCTCCTCATACTCCTCCTCATTATCGATTTCAACTTCAGTCTATCTGTTCTTGACAATTAGAGGAGCAAGTCTAACCTTCAAGTTGTCCTTTGTAATTTCAGCATGTGTGTTGATTTCTGCATTGTTGTCATCAAATCAAAACAATCATATTCAGGCTAATTTCTATTTCTGACTGATACGACTTGTTCAGTTTCTTCTGATTCCTATCAGAGGCTGAAATACTTTCTTTCAAATGTGTCCCTTATTCAATTTACTTCAGAACTTTTCGTATCTTTCAACAGAAGGTAAACAAACGTTCATGGCTTTATGCTCATCTTCTTTTATCCAAGTTAGAACAATTATTTAAAAACTAAAATAGTGGCTACTGAATTAGCACCCAGTCAATAATTCCCAATTCTTGCAGTAACATCAGTACCAATGCTTTCTATGGCTCCTACAGTCTCTGGATGAATGGATTTCAATACAAATTCCTACAGACAAAAGAGAAAGGACCAAGCCTCTGCTTCTACAATCTCTTTATGAATGGACTAAATTGTTTCTAAAACAATTCCTACAGACACAAAGAGAAAGGACCAAGCCTTTGCTTCTATAAATCTTTTGATGACTGGACTAAATAGTTTCTTTAACAATTCCTATAGACTCCAGAGAACAGGATTAATCATATAATTACATATCTATTACTCATACAGCCTTATGAGAATGGACTAAACCTCTTTCTGAAATTATTCTTACAGACTCAAGAGAACAGGACCAAACTATAAATGCTATTTCTATAGCTCCTACAGTCTCAGGAGAAGCCAAACCATTTAAAAGGTTCCTACAGACTCAAGAGAAAGGCCTGAGTCTAAAATTCTTAAATAGGGCTACACTGTTTATTATGGCTACACTACATACATCACTTGATCTGCTTATGAAAGAGTGTTCTTTAACTGTTGTTTTAGAGAGCTGATAAGTTTCACTCACCAAATTAGGATCTTTGAGAAAGGATCCAGTTGATTCAAATAACTTGTGTCCATGGACGCAGTCTGTTGATCTTCAACATAAACACTGTAGAATCTTCAAGACTCTTTTGTTCACTTATTGTTGCAGTTGGTGAGTTCTCTTCTTGTCAGTCTCTCCTGGCTGGTTCGCCAAATTGTTAGATTTTGCTGTATTTGGCTGAGCAGTGATTTGGGTGGCTCGCCAATGTAATAGATATCTCTAATACATAAATTAAATAAGCTTGACAAGAGTTCTTGCGGTCTTAGCAGGTCTTCAAAAGCGATGTTAGCTTGTCGGTCTTCAAGATATCTTAACCCTTGTTTCACACCTTTGCAGACAGTTTCTGTTGATTGCATCTAGTCACAATGTAAATGCATCTGACCAGGGTTTAAATTGGGCTGGGGCTGTCCGGGGCTGAACCCCGGCACATATGATAGACTGTATATTATGCATCTATTGCTGAGGCGAGGCTCACGCAGCCTCTCCAGGAGAAATCAAAACGCGCAACACTAAGAAACTCAGCATCCTGAGATAAAAATTCAAAATGGAAAGTTTTTATATTTAAAATGCAGTTAGTTAGGCAACATCAAACAACGTTTTCACCATTACGACTGTTTAATAGTTCTATAAACAGTTCAATAAGCAAATACAATAATATTAGGTCACTTACATTTTGGGCGGAAACAGCGCATCTAACAGCAACCAGCCGATTCATTGCTGATTGATTCCGTGTTTTGAACGAATCGGTTGAATCAACGAAAACAGCGCATCTCACAGAAACCAGCCGATTCATTGCTGATTGATTCCGTGTTTTGATCGAATCGGTTGAGTCAAAGTTTCATTAGCCCATGCATAAACATCTGATGAATCTGCCGTTTGAACAAATCGTTTGAATGAATGACTCAATGACTCACTCATTAAACACTACTGGCACTGGTGTTTTAATTTAATTGAAAAGTATAATTTCCACCATCATTTCTTGTATATTCAAAAATATTTAAAAGAATCTCATAATATTATTTAATGCAGTTGTATTTTTCAGTGTAAATGATTTAATTTGATAACGTATAGATAATCACATTATAATGAATTTATAGATTCATTAAATTATAAGAATTTGAAATGAAAGTATTAATGAGATTAGTGGGAAAATGCCCTCTATAAAGGTAAAAAAAAATATATATATAAAAGTTCGATACCACAGAGCCCCCCCCCCCCCATAGCAAATCCCAATTTAACCCCTGCATCTGACTAAAGATACAGATAATCTTTCAGTAAATTGATATGGTCTCAATGGACTATTGATTATAAGAACATTTCATTCATTACATGTTCTCATATTGACGAACTGAGCTTGATATTTGTCCTTTGCGGTGAGCAAAACGTTTGGAAGATACATTTTTAAGCACTACCAGAGACAACAAATGCACTAAAATCCCTTTTCCTCTTTTAGATTTTGACTTGGAAATTTTGAGCATACGTTATTTAGGTCAGTGGTCGTCACCTCCCTGTATTGCTCATTAATGAGACTCTTCATGAGGTTTAAGGTCTTAAATAATCTAAAAAGACCTATAATTAAATCCCACTGTAGTGCACAGTCTGTGTGATTTTAGCTGTGCCATTTCGCAGAGCTCTGCGGTTGTATTCGAACTGTCAGATGATATCACTGAGGTAGATTCAGATTCAAAGCATTTTGTGAGAGTTTTCTGACACTAAAGATAGTGTCAGGAGTGATGCATGGCACAATGCTCATCACTCACCCCTGGAAACACATTCCCTATAGCTGTGTATCTAGAAGCCTGGATTATTGTCATTCTGAACATGCTTTACTTTTTTATTTTCTTTTTAATACCAGTGTGACACTGAGTCACTGCAGATCCCTAAAGAAATTAACACAAAAAGAAAAATAACTTTATTCAAAAATTAAAATTTACTCACTCTAAGGCCTTCCAAGATTTAGCACTGCATCACTTGCTCACCAATGGATCTTCTGCAGTGAATGGGTGCCGTGAGAATATATAAGTATATATAGAGTCCAAAGAGCTGATAAAAACTTCACAAGTAATCCACAAGTAATCCCAGTCCATCAACTAACATCTTTTGAAGCTAAAAACTGTTTGTAATAAAGAAATTCATCAAGACTTTTTAACTTAAAACAGTTGGAAAAAGTTATCTCATCTGAATTAGGAAAGAAATATGCACAGATCAAGCACTGTTTACAAGCCAAAATTTGTCAGTGGATTTAATGTGAGAGGACAAACGAGATGGATTATGCTTTTGGCCAGAAGCAATGGTTCAAATGTAAACACCTTAATGATAGGTTAGTTTCTTACAAACATACAGCTTTTCAATTCACAGGACGTTAATTGATCAACTGGAGTCGTGTGGATTACTTGTGAATTATTGTGATGATTATTGTATCAGCTTTATCAGTTTTCATCTCTTTGGACTCTCATTCTGACTCTCATTCTAGATCTTGGATGACCTGAGGGTGAGTAAATGTTTAGCAAATGTTCATTTTTGGGTGAACTATTCCTTTAAAGGGTACATCATATGCCCATTTTCCACAAGTTGGTATGATTCTTTAGGGTATTCATGAAATGTCTGTAACATACTTTGGTTAAAATTCCTTGTGGTCGTGTAAAACAACACACTTTTTACCTTGTCAAAAACAGCTCTGTTCACAGTGACCTGATTTGGTGCATGTTTCTTTAAATGATAATGAGCTACTGCTCACCCCACCCCTTTCTTCCATGGGGCGTGTTGACACAAGACACGTGAATCGCTGCCTGTGAATCTGTATATGGCTCGGAGGTGGTCTTATTCAAATAGCTAGTTATTTACGTAGAAACCGACTGCAAATTGTGACAGCTCGCTGGATGACAGTTTCAGACTCGGACAGCGCATAACAAACGTGCTGTGTGTTTTCTTTTCAGCTTTTCTGAGCTGGCAGACACGCCAGAAACCTAACTGAATTCAAAAAAGTGAAAAAAAGTGAAAATTTCATCCAATGTCCCCTTTAAGGAAAAAGCTTTTATATTTGGATCCACATTGTTTAGTCGTCTGCAGCTACAGTTATCAGAAAGACAGATGGGATCTCTCCAGGTCTACTGCATGAGTGGCTTGACCGTGCTGACATTTTCAACACCACATAATTTTCAATGCATGCCCATATTTCACTCTGGTGCTGGAGTGAAGCTGGGGAATTGTGGGCTGCAGTGATGCTGTATTGCTTATGAGTGCAGAGAGTAGTGTTGCACTGGGAGACAAGAATCACCTTGTGGCCTTCCGGTTTCCGCACCTGTGCTTTACATGATTGCCACAGCTGTTGTGTGTTGTGTGTTATGCTGCTCCTTTGATGAAATGGAAATTAACTTTCATTTAAAATGCTGAGCGTTCTGGACACTGGTAGGAGAGAGGAAAGCCAAGTACTGTTACAGTTTCGGTTAGCTTTTTTTTAGCTACTAGAAATAGGATGTAGCTGTGACTAAAATAAATTGAATCAGACTACTACCCTCTTCTACCCAGAGCAACATTTTATTGCTCGGCAATTGCTCTTTCATGCCTCAGGAGACTTAATTAAATTCTTGGTTATGGTTCTTTTAATGCAAGTATCAGCTTTGTCTCATATTCTCATTAAGATCCTAGGAGAAACGAAAATAGACACAAGATGAGATGAGATGACAAACGGTATTAATGTGGTTTGTATAGAACATATTTTTATCGGAAAATGTTGGTGAGAAATGTTGTTCACATTGAATGAGAATGAGACTTCATGTAAGATTGCAACCTTTTGGTATCTTTGAAAATCTTTGAAAAATCTGAGCACAGTTTGTGACATTCTTGTGAAACTCTAGAGCGGAAGTTTTCAAAGTTCCGGAGTTTCAGGTTTGTAGATCTAAGTCACATTGTCATCTTTAAGTATATTTACTCTAGAAAGTAAATATTTTACAGATAATATTTTACAAATTTTTATTATTTTTATTTGATTTTTTTATAGTATAATTGGGTCTCTGTACATGAAAATACACTACCGTTCAAAAGTTTGGGATCAATACAATTTCTTTTGAATTTAATACTTTTATTCTGAAATTGATCAGAAGTGACAGTAAAGATATTTCTAATGTTACAAAAGCTAAAAAATCCTGAAACAATGTATCTAGGTTTCTGCAAAAATATTAAGCAGCACAACCATTTTCAACATTGATGATATTAAGACCTTTTTTTGAGCACCAAATCAGCATATTCAAATGATTTCTAAAAAGATCATTTGATACTGAAAACTGGTGTGTTTAAAAGCTGCTTTTATATTTTAGAAAGAGGGTATCTTGCAGGAGATCATCATTTGGGGGTCTGCATCATCAAACAGCTGAGAAAAAAGAAAAGTAAGGCAGTCTCAATTTCCTCTCAATTTAATCTCATTTTATCTAGAAGGAAAAACATTACATTAAAAAGATTTTTGTTCATATTAGGGCTGTCAATCGATTAAAACATTTAATCGCGATTAATCGGATGATGGTCATGAATTAACTTGTGATTAATTGCAACTTAATCGCACATTTTTATCTGTTCTAAATGTACCTTCAATTAATACTATAATATTTATAATATTAATACAAGTTTTTAATACTCTAATCAACAAGGGCATGGACAAATATGGATGATTTATGCAAATGTATGTTTATTATTAGTGAAACCATACTCCACATAGAGCATAAAGAATTCAGATACAGATTTTCACAAAAACAAAAAGTCTATAAAACCTTTTTAAGATATTGAATCAAAAGTCAAAAGTATAAATTATTATATTAATTTAAACAATTATTATTTTATTAATAAGTTATGCTATGTCCTCTGTAGAGGACACCAGGACTCAGTTTTTCTAAAAATAAAATGACAAGAATAGACATGAAAAGGCTAAAACAATGGGATTTTTTTTAATCACCAATCCATTTTTAGGTTTCAGGATTTGTTTATACCTAACTATGTTTAAGGATGGTTCTCAACTATGTTATAAAATATATAACAAAATGATTTGATATGCCATTTTGCTTTATGCAATATATGTTTAAAAATTCCATAATATGGTTTTCCCATTAAGCACAATGTTATCTATACACTGTATCTAATTTGCATATTAAAGTGCTGTTGGGACCACATGTTGAAAAAAGAAGTGTAATAATGGGAGTAGTAATTGGGCAGATTTTCATAATAATATCTAATATTTCACAAGAATATTGATATATAATTTGTTTTCTCAGAGAAATTCACTAAAATATAATGTCCACTACAGAGGCAAAAACTCCATAGCTGGGTCTCAGGAGGATATTAATTAAATAACATATAACTATATTTTACTGGCTTAATTGGTTAGATTTTTATAATGCATTATCATCTTATCGATCTACCATTTCACATTTACAACTGCGTGTTTGCTGCATAAAAACATGGGTGGATGTTCCCAATGATCTGAACAAAAACAACAGACGGGCTTAGTGAAAATGCAAATTCATTCTCTGCTAGCAGATGGCGCTGTCGGAATGGCAGAAATATAGCGGTTTCTCAGACTGTAAACAAACAAAGACTGACTTTGAAACCTGCAGCGCTCATATTTATTAAATGAAATCATCGCCTTTTGAAGTTTAGTCGTTGCATTAAGCCATATCATAATTCTTGTCTTTCCCTCCCCAAATTTAAGACCTAATTAATTTGCATTAATGCATTATTAACGCGTTAATTTTGACAGCCCTAGTTCATATACAATGTGTGCTTAGCATTGGCGAGCGGTGACTTTTTTAACCGGGTATGCTGAGTACAATTAAGACCCCCCCCTCCCTCTTCTCTCCTCGCCTCTCCTCATCGCTTTTAGGACACACTCAAAGAGAAAAACACCATGGCAGGTGTCAATTTAAAAGTATGCACATTCCTACCTTATTTGTAAATGAAATTCATCTCGTCCTTCTTCTATCGTTTCAGGTTTATCCATAGTTATTCGAATGCTAGAAAACAGCCGCTTTTCCAAATAAAAACCGCCAAATAACGTTTACACATAGTTACATTATGATACGTAATATTCAGAGGGTGGGGAGATGGGGGGAATTCCCCCGCTCTATATGTCTCTGCATCGACTGAATGATTTTTTATTTTATTTATTTATTATTCCCAGTGAATAGGAGTTAAAACTCTCACCCGGGTGACAATAATAGACCATGCAAAATACCAAAAAAATAAAAAAATAAAAAAAAAGAAATCTTTAAAATATTGCCAAGTAATGTTGCAAACAACAGACAACTGCGCTTGTGTGGTGGCGTTAAGTCCAACTTGATAGAATGTGCAGAGGCAATTGTCCGGGTAGTGCGTGAGGTTGGCGAGGGCCACAAAGTGTGTAGTGTGGTCTTCGAGAGAGCGATTCCCCTGCTCCAGCAGGAGAACGAGGACGGCAGGGTCATCCATAACAAAAATAAAAACTGACAAAAACCAGAAAACAAACGAGGGGAAACACGTCGCTATACGTTTCCTTTTTTGGGTCGGTTATTTTGTCACGGTCACGGTGTGTGGAAACAGGCAGGGATGACGAAGACGACAAGAATTCCAATAAGCACTTTAATATCCACAACAGGTAACATCCAGGCAGGTCAAGAACACACACACACACACGGAGTAACATTCACAATAACCGACCACTAAAGCTCAGACAGACAGGAACTAATATAGGGTGGATAATTAGTGGCAGACAGGTGAGCACAATGAGGGTAATTAACTAATGATAGTACAGGCTAAACCAACAAAAGGGGAAGAAACCACAATAAACAGTCCACAGGGGCGTTACAATATTATTATTAATCCATTACACAAGCAATTTTTGTTTAAGTTCAGTGGTATCTTCAGAGTCAGGAAAGCGTGAGGTGGGGTGAGAGGGCCACTCCTCCCGAGGTTGCAGTAGAAACTTTGGACCCTGAAGCCATCTGTTGGGGCCAATAAGATCTCGCAGGTTCTTGCCACGAGATCAGGGTCGGCAGGGTTCTTAATTCTGCAT
>NW_015546105.1:589203-596824 GCF_001515605.1 Sinocyclocheilus anshuiensis | reverse complement strand
CACAGAAGAACTGTTGTGCGTCTCCTAATAAAACACAATAGGTGTTGGACTTGAAGCAGCACTGCACAGACCGTTCTGCGTGTGACATCAAAGTACAACGAGAGCGATTAGCCAGCATTTTTTAAATTTTTGTTTTGATGGCAAATAAGCCTTGCCCCATAGGTTTTTAACATTCTAAAAGCTCTTTATTATTAAATTACATTTACATTTACATTACATTTAGTAATTTAGCAGCCGCTTTCATCCAAAGCGACTTAAAAATTAGTACAATAGAAGCTATCAAAACTAACAAAAGAGCAACAATATATAAGTGCAAATGTCTCGGTTAGCCTAACACAGTACAACGTAGCAAGGTGTATTTTTATATAGTTAAATTAAGTATACTATTAAGTATTACAAGTATTACATACAACAATAAAACAGTGCATTGACATAAAAAAGGAAATTTACTTTTGGTACTTAAGTACTTTTAAAAGCAAGTACTTCTGTACTTTTACTTAAGTAAAAATCTGTCTTTACAACTTTTACTTGTAATGGAGTAATATTTGACCAGCAGTATCTGTACTTTCACTCAAGTAATGGAGTTGAGTACTTTGTCCGCCTCTGTTTATTGGTCATACAGGCTTGTCATCGTTCACTAATGACTGTGAGCGAATGATGACAATATTTACATGAATGTTTTAAATGCAGTAGTGAATAGTCTGTTCATACTCAGTTCCCTAAAGAACATCTCTGGTTTATTAGCCATCATGTCATAGCTCTCTCTAGAGCTGAAGCATGTTTCTAATCTGGGCATATTAACCTGAAGCTCTGCTCCACTAAATGAAGTGAACGAGGGAGCAGGTGATTTGGGATAAAGTATTGACCTCATTAAGAGAACTAATGTAGACCTTTGATATTAAATTGTTTTTAATACTAAATAGATTTTTCAATATTTAGATTTTTGATATTAAATTTTATATTACATTTTTGTCCATAAATATCTGACCGTGTGTTGTAAAGAAAGTAAGAACAAAGCTAAGAAGCCTTATAAAAGAAGTCAAATTAATATTTTCTTAATGTCAGGAAAATGAAGTGATGCTTCTTTTTAAGATATTTCTGTCTTAAGGTCATATATTGCATAATCTATTTAAAGTATCTGTTAGCATTCTCATTCATTTCAGTGACAGCTGTGTTGCTGTTATTAATTTTAATAGTAAATGATATTAAAGATAAAAAATCTTTTGGTTCAAGCAAAACCTCATATATTTTCTTTTGGATAGGTATAATTTAATGATCAATTCCTTTAAATAATAAATTTTTAATGAAACGAACTGCCCTGCAGAAGGTTTTGTAATACTAAACTATAGCATATAGAAAATTGTTGACAAAAGGAATTTGAGATTTGTCTTGGACTTGAAACATGACCTGGGCAAAGTATCTACTAGGCTATAATATAATGAAATATTTAAATGTTTGATACTTTTGACATTGATACTTTTGAATAGTCATCAATGCAGAAAGATGTATTTTGTTGCCAGATGGTGTAGTTACACCTTCTACCAGCAGAAGCTAATGCAGCCATGCTAACCAAACCTTGACCCTGTGGACATGAATTAGTCATCTAGACTAGACAGGATGCAGAACAATTGGAGTGAAAGACTGTCTGTCTTTTTAATGTGTTCTGTATTTTTCATCTCTTACACCTCCATTGTCTGTCTCTTTTATTGTGACTAATCTGTGAATGAGATCTAAATGCCTATAGATGGGTCTGTTCAGACATGAGCTGTTATTTCCGTCATTGGGAATCGATGCAGACCATCAGCCAACATTTCTCGTACTTCCTCTTTGCCATTCCCCCTCTCTTTCTTTTCTTCACCACATGAAGATTTACTCCTCCGTTTGGAATAAAGACTCCTCTGTTTGTATAGACCCTCCTCTACAAACTGCCCAGCTGGCCATCTGGGATTTCCAGCCACTGCTAATGCAACCTCAATTAGATGTCAGTAAATATTTATCTTCACAATTGTGGCCGTAATCACAAAAGGTCTGTATCTCATTGGGAACCGCTGCCATTTGACTGGTTTTTAATGAAGAGGTCATAAGATTGTTTTAAATTAGAACGGATGGGCTTGAAATGGCTTATGCTTCTGTGATCTGAATCTCTAATCTATTGACTTAAAAAGAGGAGACAGACAGCCTTGAAGAGTATCATGGAGTTTTAGTTTCTTTTTGTATTGGTTTCTTGTGATTTTAATGTAATTTTGTGAACCTACATCTCTGAGCTCATTAAAAAAAGCAGCCTTGGAACAACTGGAACATCAATTGATCCCCAATTAAAATGGAAAACCTTGGGATTGGTTTAAAATAGCGGGCAGAAGCAGGAATATATAATGTAATCAAAGGGGACGTCAGGATGTGTCGTCAGATGTGCTGCCTGCAGAGTCACTTCACTAGCACTCAAGATGAGCATGAGAGACTCTTCACCGCCGTATATGTATTCTGTCCTTCTGCACAGTAACCATCCTATTTTAAATCATTTGTTCACAGGTCCAAGAACGTATTTTATTAGTAGAACCACAATTGGGAAAAATCACAGACCTTTCATTTGATTTTACAAGTCTTTTGTTTAAGGCCCTGCCTGGTCCACATTTTTTTATTTTTTATTCAGTTTTACAGATTTTACTTAATTTTCTGTTGCTTTTAAATGTGGTATAAAAGTTTTTCATAAAACTTAAATAATATAATTTAAACTTAAATATAGCATGTTTAAAGCAATCCTATTACTTTTAAATGTTGACCCTCCCTAAAAAAGAAACCTTTAGCAAAACCAAATTCAAAGAAGAAAGTAAAATAGGTCAAATTTAATAATAATAAAGATTTTGTGACTTCTACAGCAGTTTTAAAAGCAATATTTAAGCTAATTTTAAACAAAAAGGGTCTTAAAAATATATATTTTTTTGCCAATTCTGAGAGTCCAGAACAAGTGAAATGTGATTTTTTTTCCTGCCATTTGATACAGTCAAGATAGCATAAAACACTGTGATGCACACATAATTGTCAATGACAGTGTCATTTGATCAGAATAAAAAAGAAAGATCTTACACGCACATACGTGCCCACACACAAAGCAGTGTAGGTTTATGTTCATTCATCAGCGACTGTTGGCACCTCATGTCCTGCATGGCTGATGGAGTCTCTGCATTATTAACAAAGCTCTTCATACTCTGGCCCTGCAGCTGCCCGCATGCTGGCCTTGGCAACGTTAGCTAGCCCCATGTTACACAGAGACCCCCTGTCATAGCTCTTCTCAGCACTGAAGCACTACAGTGCATCAAAACAACCAATATCTACTTAGTATTTATGCCAGTGTCACACTTTATTGACTCTTTTTGAAACTTGGCCAATCAAGTTAGCAGCATAAACGTGCTGTTTAGCACAGCTTGATGATGGGCTACATAATTTTAGGCACGGTGGCCGTAGGTTTGGCTAATGGATCTGCCCTGGCGATGAGCTCAGTATAGTGTGACTTCAAACGGCTTGCAGCACCATCAAATATTTACCAGCCATGCTGCTTTTCCACCTGCTCTCCCTCTACTGAAGCGTAGCGGAGCACGTATTATCCAGCAGCATCCCACCGTGTTCACTGTTTTTGACCGCTGCTAAGACGAATGTTGACCTCTGCCCCCCTGCAGGGCCAGTTTGCAGGTCTCTGACAAACAGTTTTGGCCACCGAATAGGGCGTGATAGTATCAGTTTCTTTTTTGAGCACCAGATGAAAGCAGGTCAGATGTTTGTCTTATCTTTGCCTTACGTTCTTTTGTTTGAAAGCAAAACTAGCAGCGGCTTTTTCCTCTTTCCTCCTTTCAGTGTCATATTATAATATGCTGTCATGTGGCCCAAGTTAAAATAATTGCTCTGATATGAGTTCCTTATTTGAGTTAAATGACTGAAATTAGATACACTTGTATGTGTTGATTTTCTCTCAATCTGATAACAGTGAATACAAAGCTGTCTTTGGGAAATTGTTTCTCTGTGTGGTCAGAGCTCCTAAGAGAAGTAAACCAAAGTAAACCGCACAAGAGAGATTGAAACCGATACCACAGATTCACTCTATATCACTCTGACATGCTGAATTGTAACATTTTGATCTATCACATGCTTAGGTAGTTTGCGATATCCAGCTCTAAACTGACACCATAATTTAGACTTTATTTTATTATCATTAATGCTTAACCAGGATAAAACATTTTATAAAACATTTACGTCACAAGTACAGAAGGAGAAGACTCAAGAGGTAACGTCAAAGTCTTTATTCACAGCTATTTCAGAGAAGCAGCATGTTAAACAGGCGAGTATATAAATTCGAAGATAGATAGCACTTAGCTTGAGCATAAACAGTTCTTTGTTGCAGGTGCTGGCAGGTGTATGGGGAAGGCTTAGTGAAGACTGGAACTGAAGACAGTTAAGTATCCAAGGAAGTAGCCAGGTAAGTCCTCATACGTGGAGAGACGAGACCAGACAAGGAAGAAGTGGAGAGTAACTGCTCTTATATAGGGCTTGATGAGATCATCTATGGCAGGTGTGGTGATGGCTGACTGAGTGCAGGTGTTGACCAGAAGGGATGCTGGGATATGAGCCAGGCTGGAGCAGGAAGCCAACAAGTTGGAGCAGAAGGAAATTAAGATCCCCACAGTGAAGCAGATGCCCACCAGAGCAGTGTAGACGGGACTAAGGATCCCCATGGTAGAGCAGATGACCACCAGAGCAACGTAGATGGAACTGAAGATCTCCACGGTGGAGCAGAAGACCACCAGAGCAGATCTGGAAGGACTGGAATATAAAGTACAGAGAGGTTAGCAATAGCCTCAGGGGCCATGTCTGGGCAGGATGTCTGGCTTGAGACTGTCTGCATGGCTGAATGACTTGGGACCGTCTGGAGGGCCGGCTGAGAGATGGGCGCCTGGAAAGCTGGTCTCCACAGACAGGAGATTGAAGAACAGGAGATTCCGTTGGCTGCTGTGCCTGGGACACAGAAGACAGGCAAACTGGAGATTCCATCGGCCGCTGTGGCCAGGATACAGGAGATTCTGTCGGCAGCTGTGGCCACTTCTGCGTAACAAAGTAACCCGAGGTTGCCTTCTTGGGTCACTGTCTGATAGACCGAAGACTCAGGAATGACCTCCATGGTTGTAACAGGACAAACAGGCAATTTGGGAGCAAACACCTCCACTTCACTACGAGTGGTAGGGCAGTGCATGGCCCAAGCACGCAGTATGGCTACTGCTGTAACAGGGAAAACAATCAGTGACAGAAGGGACTCTGAATCCTCCAGGCTGGGAACAATCTGATTGGGTCTGAATCTGAATTCTGGGGCCGGAACGGGCTCGATACAGATCACAGAGACTGGAGCAGACTTGTTACTGAACTCTGGGAATGGAGCCATCTCTGTACTGTACTCATTGGTTGGAGCCGACACTGGAACGGACTCAGGGGCTGGGGCCGACACTGGAGCAGACTCTGGAGAGCATTCTGAAGTGGACTCTTTAGGGAATTTGAGGACTGGAGTGGACTTGTGACTGAACTCCATGAATGGAGCCATCTCTGTACTGTGTTCCTTGGCTGGAGCTGACACTGAAGCGGACTCAGGGTCAGGGGTTGGAACCACTGAGGACAGCCTCTTCTTCCTCAGCCTCCTCATATGGGCTGAGGTTAACTGGCATGTTAGCCTGAGCTCGGGGGATTGTACGGGCTCCGAAACAGATATGTGGCCTGGAGCAGACATATGAAAAGCCATGGAATTGGTTAGAGTATTCTTATTAGAAGTGGACAGACCTGGAATGACTGAACTGAGTTTCATGGCATTTCGAACAGACATGATAGGAATATCCCTCAATTTAGAAATGAGATTCACAGGGGTTGCTTTCTTGGAGCTGTCCTGCTCCACCACACCTACCGTATATGGGGAGCTGCATAGCCACAGCACAATATCTAAATACCATTCAAGTCTGAAGCCAGAATCTCCCACTGGTATCCATTTAGAGAGCCTTATCTAGTCCACTCCAAAACAAATCCATCAGGATTCTGTCATCCCACAATGTTAAATGACAATACTTCAGGAATTCCTCCACATATCCTTCCATACTGGGGCCATTTTGGTAAATGGAACACAGAATATCCTCTGGTGGTGACTGCTGCTGAAATCATGGTTGCCCGTCTGGTCTTCTGTCACAATTATAGAAGGAGAAGACTCAGAAGTAACGTGTGTGTGGCGGGTGTGTGGTGAAGGCTTAGTGAAGACTGGAACTGAAGACTGACTGAAGACAGGTAATTATCCAAGGAAGTAGCCAGGTAGTCCTCATACGTGGAGAGACAAGACCAGATAAGGAAGAAGTGGAGAGTAACTGACCTTATGCAGGGCTTGATGAGATCATCAATGGCGGGTGTGGTGATGGCTGACTGAGTACAGGTGTTGACCAGAAGGGATGCTGGGAAATGTAGTTCCCAGTGGTATGGTACCTCACGATACGATAAGAATCACGATTCATGGCTCACGATACAATAATATCACGAATACAGCGATTCTGCGATAATCGATATATTGCTAGACAATCCTATAACGATACATCACGATATCTGTCTATCTGTCTAACTATGAAAACAAAATGCCTGTGAAAAGGTTTAGTGCAAGTTTTCTCTCTATATTCACGTCCAAACTGATAGAAAACAGCACAAAAAGTTCTGTAGATCAAATTTAACATGCTAAGTAAATTAATCATTTTATTCTTGGACTTATTAAAAGCTTACACATTTCTTTGTGTGTAAACCAACACATTTAACTGCTTATCAACTTATCAACCGCTCTCTCTCACTTATATAGTGAGGGAAATCCACCTGCGATCCGAGCGGAGAGGTTAGGCTACTCACAGACTCAATATGCGTTCTGCAATGATAACGTGATCGATGCCTACATTCCACGCTGATAGCTGTTCTGAGGCAGTTTTTTAGTTCTCATCTCCATAAACATAAGACGCTGGTGCATCTCTGATTTGTTGTTGGTCTACCATTATGCTTGTATTTTATCTTTGCTGTGAAGTTACAATTTCCGTTCATCTGACCATCTGCAATCTGGGAAGCGCCACCACAAGAAGTCTGGAGGTACTGCAACTCCGGTAAGTCAAAGTGGTAAACAGCCACAGTGTAGGTATGAATTTCTAAAAAAAATATCGATACTTGGTATCGATAATGTCTTGCGGCCGGAAATATCGCGATAAATCGGCATATTGATTTATTGCCCAGCCCTAGTGGACTGGGCTGGTGACTGAGGATAGTGAATTGACTGGTGACTGGGGATTGTGACTTTATTTATTTATTTGTTTGTATGTATGTATGTATGTATGTTATGTATGTGTGTGTACTCACTGAAATTGGCAATTTGCCTGGTTTAGTGTCATTAAATCTCTTGAAAGATATTCAGCTTTCTATAAAACACTTTTGAGCCACTTACCAGCAAGTAAACTAGATATTCACAAGCAGAACTGTTATGCTCTGTGTAATACAGTATGTAAAGATTAGGGCTGCCCTCAACTAAAGATTTTTCTGGTCGACTAGTAGTCGTTCATTTTAAGCATTAGTCGACTAA
>NW_015546105.1:582743-584694 GCF_001515605.1 Sinocyclocheilus anshuiensis | reverse complement strand
GATTTTTCTGGTCGACTAGTAGTCGTTCATTTTAAGCATTAGTCGACTAATCGCACGTTTATTAATAAAGCATTTAAATCATGCTAATGAGCCTTTAATTGCCTACATAGCCTAATAAGTGCTCAATGGCACGCATAAAGCTTGCCACAGCACACCGGCACAAGTAATGATGATGAATGTGTCAGGGAAAAAACTGTAAGATTAAACTGCATTAACATTTTAATAATCTATTGATAAACTAGTGTTTTCTGTGTTTTCGGTTTATGAGATGAATTCGGCGACACTGACTCGTCATCTCCAAAGTAGTGGATGCACCTGCATGCAAGTTTCATATGGATTACATAATCTGAGAATATTTGTTTTTTCAGATTTTAATTGTTTCATTTGAAAATAGTCATTTCACTCTCTATAGGTATATTTTTCATGTCTGTAAGGCAAGTATGCACGGAGTTTCACGCTCTAGTTCACAGAGGCCGAGACGGCAGAAAGCGCATCCTGTTTGCTTTCATTATTTTACAAAAGTGCAATGTTTTGTTGTTATAGCGAGTTCACACAAATAAACGTAGAGGGTTTACAGATTCGAAAGATGTATTACTCTTATCTGTATGACCAAAATGACGGAATAATTTAAGAGCAAGTGACTGCACCGGCGCCTCCATTTGTCATGCTGTGAGCGCGCTACTGTTCCGCTTTCACACTCCGCACAGACACTTGAGTAGCGCATACTTTTCTAGGTTAACATTAGATTGAGCGGCCATGTAAAGTTGCTACTACTTACATATTTCAGATGATAAGCCATATTTGAGGTCGATGAATGATAGGCGAGCGTTTGGATGTACTGTATTACCACAAAATCCAGCCGTTAACGAGCTGTCCATCACGGACTGCGTGACCTCACCACTTCCTGTGGATTTTTTTTCTGTGACTAATACAATTTTGGTCGACATTCTTGTCAGCGAAAGGTTAGTCGACTATTAGGGGTCAGCCCTAGTAAAGATATAGTCTGGGGTTGGGTTTAAGTGGACTAAACGATTAGAGTCCATCATATGTCACCAGAGGGAAGTCTGACGTTTTCACCGACAAAAATTAAACGTATATACATGGAAATATCGTTCACAATAAGATCAATAACATGCATTTACAGGATATTGGTGAAGCTTCATTTCATGCCAACATCTCTACTCAGCTGTTTTCAGTAGAATCATTCACAGTGTCACATTTCTGTTGTGTTTGGTTTGGTTTCTCTGCGTTCCAGTTTGCCTGTGTTCCCTTGTTTGTTTCTGTGGTTTTTGATTTGTTAATTAGTTCCACACACCTGTTCTTTTCCTCCTTAATTGCCCTGTCCTTGTATTTAAGCCCTGTCTCTTCCTCAGTTCATGGTCTGCTGTTATTTGTGTTTGGATTGATTTTTCCTGTGGATTTATTATTAAAATTCCCCTTTGGATTATACTCCTACGCTGTGTGCTTTATTATACAGCCAGCACACGTTACACACAGAGACTGCCACGCTTTTTGATTGATCGGTTTACATGTCATTCATCAGACTCTTCCTGTCTGAACAGGCTGTTCTAGTCAAGAATAGGCTGTGATGTGGACCAGGGACCTGATGTATAAACGTTGCGTATGCACAAAATGGGCATGGAAATGTGCGTAAGCAATTTTCCACGGACATATCGGGATTTATAAAAAAATAAACTAGGCGTAAATATGTGCGCACCATACGGACACTAATTTAAACAGAAATATTTGCAGTGGATGTGCTACTTTCGAACAATTTTCCTGTGGTATGTAATTTAATGTTTTAATCACAGCGGGGATTGCTTAGCTTTAAATTGTGTTCTAAATCGCAAAACTCATTATTTGCACGAATAATGATCATTGATGTGAACTTGATTCGTCTGATGGCTTTGGAACACAGATGGTAACGACAGACATAAGGATGCGCTCGTTA
>NW_015546105.1:581739-582646 GCF_001515605.1 Sinocyclocheilus anshuiensis | reverse complement strand
ATCACAATATGGTAAGGGGTGTAACATTTCCGTCACACGCTTGAGGTATTCGCTCGATGATCAAACAGTCCATTGGCTGGTTTGAACAGGTCCGATGACAGTAGAACTGTTCACAGGTGTCGCGCACAGACAGTAGCCTAATGATAACCCCTTTCGTGCTCTTCCCAATACTGTGACAAACACCATATTTAAAAGATAGAATTTGAAGGAAACTGTAAGATATGCGCGTTTTATTTTCAAAACGTTTTGTTATTGACGCGGTGAGTCAGAAAGCTATTTACACTGCAAAAAATTCTTTCCATAAAAATATAGGCTATAAACATTCTAAAATATATGTTTACCTCTTAGGCAAATTGCATAAATTAGAATAGTGATGTCTCAAAACGCATTTATAGTCCGTATCTCATATTTTCCTAACGTGTTGTAGGCTACCCTTAACTGCGTTAAACATGGTGTCACGTGGATGGAAATATGCATGGAAATGATATGCAGATGACATTATGCATATTAAAACTAGGCGTTGTAAGCTCCATAAATGGCTATTTCGGGGAGGAGACGGGGTGGAGATTCATGTACGCACAATCTTCCGCTGAGTGGGTATTACAAATGGAATTTTGTGCAGGTTCTGGCGTACGCATGGCTTTATAAATCTGAAAACTTTTGTACGTACGCAAAATCTAGCTTTTGTGCGTACGCACACATTTAGGATGAAATCTACGTAAAGTTTTATACATGAGGCCCCAGATGTCACATAGACTATTTTATCAATGTCGTTACTACGTTTCTGTGCCTTGACCATGGTAGTTCCCTTACTGTCTATTGAGGGTCAGAAAGTTCTCAGATTCATCAAAAATATCTTAATTTGTGTTCTGAAGATGAACGAAGGTCTTACGAGTTTGGAACGACA
>NW_015546105.1:555146-579843 GCF_001515605.1 Sinocyclocheilus anshuiensis | reverse complement strand
AAAATATAGGCTATAAACATTCTAAAATATATGTTTACCTTTTAGGCAAATTGCATAAATTAGAATAGTGATGTCTCAAAACGCATTTATAGTCTGTATCTCATATTTTCCTAACGTGTTGTAGGCTACCCTTAAAACTGCATTAAACATGGTGTCACGTGGATGGAAATATGCATGGAAATGATATGCAGATGACGTTATGCATATTAAAACTAGGCGTTGTAAGCTCCATATATGGCTATTTCGGGGAGGAGACGGGGTGGAGATTCATGTACGCACAATCTTCCGCTGAGTGGGTATTACAAATGGAATTTTGTGCAGGTTCTGGCGTACGCATGGCTTTATAAATCTGAAAACTTTTGTACGTATGCAAAATCTAGCTTTTGTGAGTACACACACATTTAGGATGAAATCTACGTTAAGTTTTATACATGAGACCCCAGATCTTTTGCCAGTTAGTCAAAGGTGCTATTACATGAGACTTGTTTAATGCATGGTTCTTTCCTAAAGTAATGTGCTGTAGTTTTACTTGTTTTCTTGCTGTTTTCTGCTTATATTATGATTCATTTAACTGGCAAAAACAGCACACACACAAAGCACCAAGAGCATTTTACTGGTTAAGGAAGAGTATGTGCCTGAGCCATGCACTAAATCAACATGACTAAGTGTGACACTAAGAAAGATGAGGGAGTCCAGAGGAGAGGTGAGGAAGCTGATATACATTAAAACAGAATATACTTCAGGCTGCATGAGGATATTACAGAGAAACACGACGGCGTACAGGAGTGCGTTTGAGACAAATACAGAAGGGCATATAATTTAAAACCATACAGGAAGCTGAATAACATTGTTTTTCATTTAGAATGAAAATTCAAATGAATTAAAATTAGCATAAATTATTACAAACTGCTGCAGAAGTCATGCATCATTCTTGAATTCTGAATTGAATGTTGAATGAATCAAATTCAATGATTTTGGCATTAAAATACAACAACCACAATGGTGATGAGTTCATTTACCTTTGTTCTCATGGCAGCTAATGAAGGCGGTGTGATAATGCTGATATTAAAATATGTATATGAAGTCAGATCCTCATTTAGCTGAGTGAAGTACCAGAGGGACCAAAAAAAAAAAAAAGAGGAAAGCCAATAAACAAAGAAAAAATAATATGCTGAGTTTGGATTTAGCATGTTAAATCAAAGACAACTACAACTGTGCTGCTCTGTCCCATGTTAATGAGCCCAGTGCTGAATGAAGGGATGAATAAATCATGGCTCAGAAAACGCATTTGAGGCTCCCGCTTTTCAGAGCCTCATGTGTATCTGTGTGTGTGTGTGTTGATGGATCAGCAGAGCATCGCGACGAACATCAAAGCAGCTAGACAAAAGGGATTCACTCTTATATGTTCTCCCCTTCTTAGGACTGCATGTAACGTTATAATGACAGTGGTCTGAAAGAGAGAGAGCGAGCGTAAGGGTGAGAGAGAGAAGGGAGGGAAGGAGGCAGTCGGTACAAAGCACAGTGAGTGAAAGCCACAGTACAAAGAGCAGCGTATAAGACGATGACGAGAGACACACAGTGAAGGTGAATGGAAGAATAAAACACGAGGGATTGTGAACAAACAGAAAAAAAAACAGCACATGTCGAGGGAACTGGAGTCACACTGAGGCAGCTGAGTCTGGCTCACAATGAAAAGGATCCATTGCAGACTGCAGGCAGGAGCTGTGTGAATGGAAGAGACTGTAGATCTGTAGATAGCGGAGACAGAAGTGCAGGGAATGGTTGGGCTGCATGGGCTCTGTTGTTGGCATCGTTGCTACTGTCCTACTCTGCTGCTGCTACCCTTACCCCTGCGCTCTGAACCTGTTCAGCACGTACAGATATGAGCTCCAAACACTCATCTGACTGGATCCCTTACAGGTACATCTGTTTGTTGGTGAGAGAGTGAGCATGTGTGTTTGGTTGGAGAGGATAGGTGTCTTTGATGGGGGAAATAGGATGATGAATGTATAATGAGTGGCTCGCTGACAGGGCTGCAAAGGTGATTCTCTCGTCCTTGTCTTTTATCTGTTGTACTCTCATGTTTCTCATGCTGCTAGTTGAGTGCTCAGAGCTAGTTTGTGAGTGTCTGGTTGTGTAGTTGCTGCTGAGGTTTTGTTTATATCAGCTGATCTGAAAATTAAATCTATTACAGGGCTCAGCAATAAATATGGCCCTTCCTGAGCCAGTTGACGTAACTGTCACTGCTGCATTGTCACTATACCTTGTCTGTCAATGTTATGGCTCTATTTATGTTGTTTGTGTTTTTTGTTTGTGTTTTTATGCTTTGAGAACTTTTAGAACTATAACTGGCTACCATAGATGAGATTTTTCAAAGATATATTTATAATTTGTGAGTTCCCAACTTTCCTAACTAAAAAAAAAAACAACCATACACAAAAAAAAAAAAGCATTTCAATCATGCATATGTAAAACATGAGTTACAATGGGTAATGTTGCAGTAATGTTTATTGCACTACATTTATTCTGATTTATTTAATAATAATTAAGGCTGCTGCATTTATTTGATCAAAAATACAGTAAAACAGTTATATTGTGAAATTAAATATTAAATATTATTACAAATAATGTTGTAAGTCTTATTAAAATTTTACAATTTTAAAAATATGTTTTCATATATTTTAAAATATAGTAGTTTATTCCTGTGATGGCAAAGCCGAACTTTCAGTCGCAGTCATCATTGTCACATGATCCTTTATAAATCCGTAAAGCTGTTTTGCTTAATATTTTTGCAGAAACCGTGTTTTTTTTTTCAGTATTCTTTGAGTAGATAGTTCAAAAGAACAGCATTTATTTTGTAACACTGTAAATGTCTTCGTCACTTTTTGTCAAATAAATGTATCCTTGCCGAATAAAAGTATAAATTTATAAAAAAAAAAATTCTGACCCCAAACTTTTGAATGCTATCTATCTATCTATCTATCTATCTATCTATCTATCTATCTCTCTATCTATCTATCTATCTATCTATCTATCGAGCCTCACATATTACAGATACAACCGTTTTTGTATATTGATTTCCTGGTGAATTTTTTTTGCTGATTTGCTTTGTGACACTTCTTGATGAAATTGTCAAAATTTACAAGTAATAGAGTCTTTCCCTAATATAACCCAAGCTCATATCTCATAATAAATTTTTTTCAGAATGCTCTGCATATTTTGCTTTATATTTTTAATAACTTGTAATTTAGGTGTGGTATGATCAGTGATTATGAGTGTAAATAGTAATATAGCCTAGGGGTGTGCGATATATATCGTCTGCGATAATATCGTAACTGTTGTTTTAACGATGTACGATTTGACATTATCGAGTATTTTGCAAAAACCATTCAAAACATCCCTACAGAGCGCACGCATACATTACGTGAAGTCTAGACTAGTGCGTGAGCGCATTTAGTGTGTTTTCTTTCACTGCATGATTCAGTCTATTAAAATGCATTTAGAATGATCACAAATTCAAGACATGATGGCAGAAAATTTATATATTTATACCACTTCATATAGTTATTCAATTTCACACGAAGAGTGCCGTTTGATTACAAATGTGACATTGAATTCAATAAACAATAAGTTAATTAAGAGACTTACGTTTTAGACACCATATTGCTTGTTTTTGCTCTATTTCGCCAACAAAAATCATCCCGAATACAGCCACAGCGCTGTTTTGTGTCTCTGAGCAACATGACGGTGTTTCGTTCTTGAATGAATCAACCGTTTAAATGATTCGGTTCAATCGCAATGACTCACTTATTAACAGCGATTTGCTGCCACCTGTTGGCGGTTTTAATTTCACATGTCGGCTTTTTCTTTTTTTTTAATAGATTTTTTTCATGTTTTAAATCATTTCAAATATCAGTATTCAACGTTTTATGTTTAATATATCAAAACATTATTTATGCATTTGCAATTGCAGGTTAAATGCATTCATGTCTTGCATTAAACAAAATACATGTGTGTAAATACATCTAAATGCCACTTCAGATGCAGCTTCTGTTGATTTAATTTGCTTGGTAACAGCCCAAATGTCTTATTATTCTAATTCCCTGATTAAATGTAAGAATCTGACATTTTATAAAGGTAAAAATGCCCATAAAATGTAAAAATCAGTTTAAACTTATTGGAAAAGATTAATTTCTATCAGTATGAACTGACCACCACACAGAATATGAAGAATATTAAAAACATTATGAGTCAGCTGTCTTCGGCAGTCCTTAAGTTACCAGCACAATAACACACTCAGCAAAATATCGTCTAATTATCGTCATCGATAAAATCCCAGAAAATATCGAGATATTATTTTTTGTCAATATCGCACACCCCTAATATAGCCATGCTTTTGATTTATGTTTACTGTTGGAGGCATGTCTGTTGCTGCTTCTTATAGGAGCCTCATTGCCATGGCTGTACTGCCTCTGCTCTCTCATTGGCTCTTGGTTGCTATAAGTTACAAGCCCACTTTCCTCCACTCTTTCTTTGGAAGATTACATCAGGGAGCACTTGCTGCTTGTTGCAAAGAGCTAAAGGTACCGCTCGACCTACCCTGGAGGGTCTAAGACGGTCTCTAGAGGAGTGTGTTTTTATTGTGAAGATCTGCCCTCTCCCACACCCCAGTTTCTTGTGTGTGAGGTCTGTGATTGTGACCTGAATGGATCGGAGAAATCTAACGAGCTTTGGCACTTGAGGAGCTCAAGGGAACCGTAATGGAAAGAGAAGCATACATGAGTCATTTGTTTTAAATAAACCTGTAGAAAATAAAATCATAAAGTATATCTCTCACTTGTTTGTTGTAGTCAGTAGTGGGATTAAAAGGAGGGTGATTTGAACCTTTAGAAAATTCTTCCATAATTTACTATAATTTTCTGTTGTTCAAAACCTGTAAGTCCTTTTTCTGCAGAACAGAAAATAATATTTTTAATGAAAGCAATGCAGTCCAATGTTATCACTGGGATCCAAATATCATCTTTAGTGTCCCACAGAAAACAGAAAGTCATGCAGCTTTGGAATGTCATGAGGGTGTGTAAATAATGACATCATCTGCATTTTTGGGAGAATATGCCTAGTAGGACAATAGTAATCACACATGTGCCTCCTTGAGAGATCTCAACATCTCAAACCGTTCTATCTATCTATAGTTCTTTGCTAACATACTGAAATCTGCAATTAATCATCCAATAACTCCATCAAGTTTCCTTGGGCATGAAAGAGCAACCTATGAGCAATAGCTTTTTTTCTCTGGAATGTTCTTTGTTTGTCACTAGTGTTTCTTAAGGTTTATAAAAGTATTTTGATAGATGTTTTTCTATAACACTGCTGATCAATCTTTTGTATTTAGTTAGGAATGGGACAGAGATTTGCCTTGCAAAAGGCTGATCTCATAGATAAAACACTACATCTTACATATTGTACACTAGAGCTGTGGTTGAACAGTTGAATTACTCATATGTGAATTTCAGGCAATGATTTCCATCCAAAAAGAAAGTAGGTCAATAATTAGAGAAGCAGCAGTAGGGTGATTTTCAATTAAGTGTCTTGCTTTCAGGCAGACTGGTAATGCAGCAAGATCTGGATCTCTGCCTTTGTGATGGTAGTCAATATTCTTATGTTTGACACCCCCTACATTACTTAGTCTAAAGGACTAGGGAAACAAACGGCAGTGAGCACAGGCAGCGAATGTGTCCTTCTCTAATGTCTCCCTCAGTCAGCAGAGCCCTTGGGCCCTTCATGGCTTTTTTTCCTGGTGTGATGAGCATCTCCTCCCCTGCAGATGGGGCTTGCTATGTAAAATGTATTGAGTTTAGAGATCACACTGGCGTAGCTCATGTTGCCTTAGCTGGACCTTCTGCATCACAAACACTAATTTCACAGCCTTGGCTAGTTTATTAGAGAGCCAGTGTGCTCTGGTAGGTCACAGACCTACAAAAACACACACACATACACAGAGCTCGCTGGGGGTTAAGGGCCTTGTTATTCACAAACATGGAAAGATAAGTACCATTGCCTGCTTTCCATTTGAACATTATGTACTAGTGTGCACGTACATAAACGCATGTTGTTTTTTATACTGCCACAGTCTGTCAGAATCTTGGCCTGATCAGTCAAATGTCCTCTAAATAAAAAAAAAAGGTTACACATTTAAGTATAGGGACCAATTCTCACTATTAACTAGTTGCTTATTAGCATGCCTATTATTAACATATTGGCTGTTTATTAGTATTTATAAAGCACATATTCTGCATGACCATATTCTACATCCCTATTCCTATCCAATACCTAGACTTAACAACTACCTTACTAACTATTAATAAGCAGCAAATTAGGAGTTTATTGAGTCAAAAATCATAGTTAATAGTTTGTTAATTGTGAGAATTAGACCTTAAAATAAAGTGTGACCAAAAAAAAAGGTAAATTAGTAAGCAAATATGTAAATTCTGATGTTAAACTCTGAGAAAAGTTTGAATCCAGTGTTTGAATCTTTTTAAAAAATGTTTTTTATTCTGTGATGGAAACTGGCTTCCATAATAGATAGATGGATAGTTTCAAGTTTGCTTTTTTTCCACAGTCAAAAATGTCCTTGGATACACTGAAAAAATGTTCAAAAAACAGTTTGAGGCAATTTTCCAGAGTCTTGATCCATGTAGAGTTTCTGTTTTGCAGTTGTTTCCCGTGACACTCAGTGAATTGCAGCAGATAGTTGTGAAAAGACAGAATCAAAATAAGAGTCCCATTGCAGGCGGAAAGCACTGAGAAAGAAAGATGTGGCGCTAAGAAAAAAAATACTTGCATAACTCTATAGAAATTCTTTAAAGCTATCTCGAAAGTGTGACTGACCTTTATTCTTAAACTGTGTAGCAGAGTAGTGTAAAGAAATACACAATCATCCCTACTGCTTAAAGGGGAAAAAAGTATTCTGTTATCACTTACTCTCAAAATATTTTTTTCTCCATGCAATATAAAAGAAGCAAAAGAAAAGTGAACTTAATTTAAGATCTATTCTCTAAAAACAGGCCTTGTCTGATGTCTTATGCAATTTTACTTCTTGAGTTAATTTAGATAATCTTTTTTTAAAGATATTTTTGCTGGAATACAAAACAAAAATGAGTATTATTTTGTAGAGAATGCTTTCAATGCTTGAACATTCTTGTGGGTCATAGCTTGTTTTGTTTTGTTTTTAAACAAAATATTTACTGTTTCTTTCTGTAGTGCATTGTATTTGTTTTGATGAGAATTAGCAGTTAAAAGTACTGCATGCAAATCAAGAAATGTTATTTTCTAATTTCATTACACACACATACATACACACACACACACACACACACATGTTGTGTTTCCATGTTTTATGGGGACATTCCATAGGCGTAATGGTTTTTATACTGTACAAACTGTATGTGCTATTGCCCTACACCAACCCTACACCTAAACCTACCCCTCACAGGAAACTTTGTGCATTTTTACTTTCTCAAAAAAACTCATTCTGTATGATTTATAAGCTTGTTTCCTCATGGGGACCTCGAAAATGTCCCCAGAGGTCAAAATTTACTGGTATTACTATCCTTGTGGGGACATTTGGTCCCCATAACTTGATAAATACCAGGTACACACACACACACACACACACAATGACACACAAAGTGAATTGTCACTGTCATCAGTGAAGCTTGATGGTGAGGGAGAGAAATTCTACCGCACATTGCAGGCAGCTGTCAGAACATATCAATTTATCTCTCATCCCTTGTTGACCCTCATTAAATCCGCTCTGTTTATGTCATTATCTGACAGTCTGATGGGAACTGACACCCTTGACTGCTAACATTAGGCACTATGCTTTGTGCGTGTGTGCATATATGTATTTTAGCTTTAGAAGGGAGTTCATGAATGTGTGCAAATAAGCATGACTATTTCTGTATCTCGAGGTTTGAGTAAGTGTGTGAGTTACCAGAATAGGTGTCAGTATTTCTGAATGAGTGTGTGTTCGTGGGCATGTATCTTCGTGCCCATGTGCATGTGTGATAAAAATGGTGTCAGTGTTGGCAGTCCATAGAGAGTGAGATTTCTCAGGTTTAAATAGAAAAGTAGAGACTCTAAGTTCTTTGCAGCTAGGCACTGGAATATCCATCCGAGCGAGAGAGGAAGAAAGACACTAGTATAATCCTCCTGAAAAGACAAGCTTAGAGCAACATGAATTTCCGTGTTGATCCAGACTTGTTAGTACTGGTTTGGTTATGAAAAATGTTATAACTGTACGTCTGTCTTTCTCTCTGTTCGCCTGTCTTTTAGTGCTGCACGATTAATCGTTAAAAGATCATGATACTGACCATGCAATCTTATTCCTAAATGATAATGATTCAGCTATGTCTATTACGCTTGTTTCACATGGCAAGCAACAGTGTTAACATATTTTGTTGCTGTTCATGTTGATGAATGAGGGTTGGCCGTCACACTTCTGATGTGAACACTCATTCATTAATATGGGCAGCAACACACGCTGCTCACACTCCGCTGTCACTTGCGATTGTGAAACTGGCAAAGACTTATCTATCAACTGTAGGGATAATGTAAGTATACCTTTGAAAGTTGGATCATCACAATGCAACATTCAAATTTGCGTTCGCTTTACCGCTGATCCGGAGAGAGCAGCAAACAAGAAACAAGTCTTGATGAATGAGACATGTCATTAGTTACTCCTGCATACAAATAATGTTTTCAATTATTTTGTTCAAATTTATATATATATACACCCCTAATATATATATATATACAGTATATACCCCATATATATATATACATATACATATATATATATATATATATTAGGGGTGTCCCCGACTAAGGATTCTCATAGTCGAATCGGAATTTTCGAATCTTGCCGATATTCGACTGATAGTCAAATCATATGTTATGGGGGCGGGGCAAAATACATCACCAAGAGTCAAGTCAGACATTCGACAGTCGTTAATTAATTAACGTTAATTAATTAACAATTACGTTAACACAGAGGGACATGTGTAACGGACGCCTCGCAGATACAAACGGGGTAAATATCTATGTGAAATCAGACATTTGAGCACCCCCATATAGCCAAAATGGCATGATCATAACACCCCACAAATATTCGACTGTGAGATTGGTAGTCGAATCAGGCTCCTCCTATCGAAACATCGAATCTTCGACTATTCGGGGTCACCCCTAATCTATCTATCTATCTATCTATCTATCTGTCTGTCTGTCTTTTTATCGTTCTATCTATTGTTCTGTCTGCCATTTTATTTGTCTAAATACCTATAAAAATGAGAGTGTATGATTAGCATGTTTGTTTGTGTTTATAATGTCATCAAGGAAATGAGTAAATGCCCGTGGTGTTCTGAACCGCTGTAAAACTTTTTTAATGATTTCTTTATTGTCTAATGACATCCAGAGGGGAGCCAAATCAACATGGATAGCAAAGATAACAGAATTCTTGATTTCTTTACAGTATTTGTAACTGGGCATCTCTATACCCGGGTTGATTGTGAAATATGTTCCTATCAAATGTTAAAACCAGCACCCTGGTTGTGCTGTACAGATTATACAGCACAAATCCTTTTCCACACCACCCTTGATCTGTCACACTTCTTCTCTCCGCATGACCCACCACAGCCACAGAGGAAGCCCTCCATTGCCATTTAATTAACACAGCTTTTGGTTCAACAATAACAGGCAGCAGAAATGCATAAGGAGGTCTGGAGTGAATGTGTCATTGCTGATTAAAGAGAATGAGAGGAGGGACAGGCAGAGCACAAAAGCCTCACCAAAGACCTCCCTCCTCACAGGACCTGAAAGAGCACAATGAGTCATAGGCAAGATCAACACAGCAGCGCTGTCTGTGTCATGTAAAAAATGATGTTCATACGTACTATTTATATACTGTTCTGCCTATATTTTAGGTTTAATGACTAGTAAATAAAGAGCGACTGGTGTGATTCGTTTATATGATAATACCGGAGTTGCTTTTTCAATAATGTATGAGCTAAGATATGCTGAATACTGATGTCATATCCTGTGCAGCAGAGGTTTTAGTGGAAAGCATGAACAGTAAGGAATTGCATCTGTAAAGAGCACCTTTTGTTAAATCATTGATAGGTTACATTTTTCTTTTACTGTATGCTTCTCTTGACACTGGACCATCTTTGTATACACAAAAGGACCTCTAGTAAGTTTCATCTCTGTTGGCGCTACTCTCACTGTGGCACATCTTTTTTTGTGAGGTTTTCCCATTAATCTTGTTTTTGTCCTCCTGCAGCACCTTGGATGATGAGGGCACGAACCTACGACAACAGAAGCTGGACAGACAGGTAAGTCTTCCTTTGGTTTCTTTTCAGCACTGTGTACAGAAGGCTCTGCTCAAAGGAAATGAGATAAATTCAAAAAGAATGAACAAAAGGAAAACAGGTAGAAACAGATCAATGAGAGAGAAACCGTTTATTGAGGAGTCACGTCACGGAAACATATTCTCAAGACAGTTTAAAGAAAATGGCTTTGATAAGATTCCATATGCCAGCAGTCCCTTTGCCTTACGTTATGTGCTGTTACTTCAATAGACTTGCCCCAGATAGCTTTGAAAACTTATGCCAAGATTGATTCAGTTAGCCAGACTCGTTCCTCTGTGGTCTTCATTAGCCTTGTGGTTTGCATTTGGTATGCTGATAATCCTTTGTTATTTAACACACTAGACTCTAAGAACAGCAGATGGGTTCCTTGGAAAACTTCACAAAGTTTTTGGACAGTCCATGTTAGTTACTCTGTGAGTTAGTTATTCTTTGCCAGAAGCATATCATTTTTCTCAAATTTCTTTAGAAGGGCTTTTTAGACAAAATGTGGCTTTAGGCATAATGTACAGACAGTTTGAATTAAACCCTGACCAGGAGCAGTGCAAAACACTGAAGGAATGTAGGAATTTAGGAAGTTTTTTTTTGTTTGTTTTTTGATGTGACTAGCTGACTGTACAATATCCTGCTCTTTACAAATAAATAAATACTTGGACATAAAATTTTCATACAAGTTGAAAGTATTTAAATATATTTTTTGTAGATTTGCTTGAACCTTAAACTAAGAAAAATAGTCCATTACAGCATGCAGTTTAAAACAGTCAACCTAGCAACAAGATGGACACTGCAACAATACTACAAATTATTTTATTTTATTAATGATCTGAATTATTATTAAGCTGCTTTGTATAGACTAGTTAGCTAACATATTTAGCTGTGCCTTCCACTGTGTTGACTTCTTTATCTGTGTCTCACATTGGTTTATTGTTTTTCCAACCATAGTTGTTGTTTTCTTGCTTAGCTTTATACTCACCACCTACAATACAATTCAAAAGTTTGGGGTTGGAACACTTTTTTTTAAATGTTTTTGAAAGACGTCTTTTTTATTTATATCAAAAGTACAATATGGTTACATTTTTTACAATTTAAAATAACTTTTATATTTTAATATATGTTAACATGTCATTTGTTTCTATAATGGCAAAGCCAAAACCCTAACACAAATGGCAAAAGTCATTTTTACTACACTGAGGAGCAAGCCATTTTTTTTCTTTCAGAAATTGAATTTCATAATTTAACATGATTATTATGAGATGTAGTTCATAATTCAACATGATTAGAAATTAATCTTGAAATACTAGTGACATCCAGTAAAATAATTGCAAGTAGCAGTATCAAGATCAGGGTATCTGGGGTATTCATACAGATTTAGTTGGTTTGCTTTCAAATTTCAGACAGATATAAAAAGATTTAGTGACGTATTCTCAAAGTATCAGAACTACAAAGCTGGGACAGATTTAGGGTGTTAGAGGAGACAGAAAGAGCATCCGCCTCAGCCTTGAAGCCTTTTTTCAGAGAAAACTGACAGCACAGAATTTTTAGTCTGTCAAAGTCCTTCCTCTCTTCAGCTGTCCAAAAGGTCTAGAGGTGGGCTGTAGATGGGAGATAGGATTTTAATGAGCTGCGAACATTAGGAACGCAAACCTTCGTGTTCCTTGCCTCTGCAGTGGGGGAGTTTGGAGGATATCTCCTCGAGGGTGCTTTGCATCTGTTTGTCTGCTGTTGTGTTGTAAACACCAGAGGTTTCTGCAGCTGGATAGGGAGACACACATAATGTGCTCCAAATCTCGACTCAAGCCAATAGGTTTAGCCCACAGCACTCGGCTGCTCTTTAATGAACCTCCCACACTCTTCACAAGACCATGAGAACAAATTACCATCTTTATTGCCTGTCTGCTTTGCATAATAACCTTGAAGGAGCCAAGCCTGAAATTGTTGAGCATCACCTCAACCAGCCTCTTTGTGCTCTCTATGGCCTCAGGAGTCTTTGACCACTGCATTTCAATGAATTTTAAGGTGCTGCATGAGCGCATATTCCGAGCAATCTCTTTCAATGATACTGAAAATGTTATGGTTTATTTGGCAGCACTGTTTAGCATCAGCTCTGAGAACAGTGGAGAGCACAGACGGCGAACATGTTTAGGCAATGTGTTCGCAGATAAACAACTTTTTATTAGAACATCAATATGGAGATCTGTGCGCACTGCACAAAGGCATGTTTCCCCAAGCTACAAGGTTCCGCCAATAGAACGAGCTTTGTATAGAAGCCCCTGGGGGAGATGCAATCTTGTACGAACATGAAGCATTATTAAAAACACAGGAATTCAGTGTCTCTGCGTAAGGATGACACATTTTAGAGCCAAACCAAATCACAGGATTCAAATCAAAGGATTTTCGCTTTTGTTTTAATGCTATCTCTATGATATTATGAAAAGAAGACTGTGTATATACACATATTGCACAAATCTGTTTGATTCCGATTCACAACCTCTGGATTTGATTTGATTCTGATTTTGGATATATATAAGGTACAGTGCATGTCAATTTTTCTTTAAAGGGGTCATATGATGCGATAAAAATTTTTCCTTTCTCTTTGGAGTGTTACAAGCTCTTGGTGCATAAAGAAGATCTGTAAAGTTGCATATGCACTAATCCACAAATTACTTAAGTTATTCGGTTTATAAACGTGCCTGACACTCCCTCTGACGCGAAATAAACCAATATCCCGAGTTATTCAGTTACTCCTAACAGTACATTGACTGAACTGCTAAAAGAGAACCGATGATGGGATGATCCACAACGCACTGGATAGCTGGCCAATCAGAGCACACCTCGCTTTTTTAGAACGATGAGCTTTGTAAAAATCGACGTGTTTCAGAAAGACGGGGCATAGAGGAGAAACAATAATGTACATTATATGGAAAATAATGTTTTTTTTTTAACCTTAAACCACATAAACACATTGCATTACACCATTACACCATCTCTCATTACTGTGCATTACTATAGTGTTAAAGGTTAAGATGAACCAAATTCATGGCTATTTATTTATTTTTAGATATAATGATCAACACTCAAATAAAACAAGAGTTGTGTTCAATAGTTTAAATTGCATATAATCCAGTTTTATGTAAACTTTTTAAGGATATAATTGTTTCAACATTCTACAATGTACATTTAAACTCATTTTCACTCATTTATATTCAAACATAGCTACACTGTGAAGTATTTTCCAAAGTTGCAAATAAAACAATTATTGGGGTAGTAGTACATTTTACAAGAAAATTCTTTCAGTCTTTACTTCAAAATTTCGTGTTTAATTCACATTTATTATTATTTGCAATTTCTTTGTGAAATTTACTGCCAATTTCTGAGTGAAATGTTTCTACACTGATTTTTTTCCAGTATACAATAAATAAGACATCACTAACAAGTAAAAATATAATGAATATTTAATATAGGGTTTTTATTTATCAAACCTCTCCTCTCTCTTGTTTTTTCTAGTTTACTAATGAGCATTAGACATTGAATGGCTTTCCTAAAGGTAAAACCTTTTATTGTTTTGGTGATATTTATTGAATATCACACACAAAGCACAAAGCTTAGTCAGGGGTATGTGGCCCTAAGCACGTGGTCCCTGGGGGTCCCCCTTGGTAGAAATTGCATTCCGCAAGGGCCCTATGCAATTGCGTGATGCCTAAACACGCTACTGAGTTTAGTGTGATTATTGGATGGGAGACATGCTGCAAATAATGTTTAGTAAAGTTTTGTTCATGCGTCATCAGAAAACAGCACAGACAAAAATAACATTATTGTAATTTAGAAAATCTATATTGGTTCATCAAAATGAAGATTGATTAAAATTGATTCATTGATATTGTTAACCCAGCACTAATGAAAATTAAAAAAAGGCTTAATATATGGATTTTTTATAGCAGCTACTGGTGTTTTTCTGCTTGCATAATCTGTGGTAATAGGTTCCTTTCTCTCTTAAAGATTTTCCATTTGCACACCCACCAGCTAGCACAGGGGAGGGTGTTTTTCTGCCTGACTGGACAGACCTGCTGCTGGTCTCAAGCCCACTATACGCACAAGGATTCCTTTAATGTTTAATAGACTCCAGCACTGGGATCTCCCCAGAACTCTTGGCTATAGCTGTACATAATGTCAGGTTGCTGCGAAAGTGAAGAATGTTGTGTGGGGAAACCTATGCTGGGATGAACATGCAGTCATGTGTGAAGGGAAGGCATGTTGTAATGGCTGGTTTTAGCTCTAGGACATTGAAAGTTTTATGAAGAAGCGACACAGTCTGTGCGTTCCAAGTGGTTCTTTATGTGACTCCGTTCCATTGTTGTTGAAACTCAAACGTTTCCAAGGTTTAAACATTATTTCAGTGCTTTTTTTCTAACTTTGTTACTTATTCTTTTCATTGATGGACCTCATTCATTGATGGAGAGGAGAACCACTGCTTAAAATATGTTTTTACTTTGTGAAGAATTTCATGTCTTCATTAGAGCAAATGTCTAAGAGTGACTTGTCAGACTACTTGAGGTCAGTTAGACCTCATCAGAGATTTGTCAAGGTTAAATTATAGAATGGAAATCTCTTCAGTGCTGTGAGTCGTAGAGCTTTGGTTGAGCGGTTGAGAAAGATAACTTGTTTAGTTGTCTTAGCCCTTTTTAGATATATGTTAATGTTTTTGAAAGAAGTCTCCTGCTCACTGAGGCTGCATTTATTTGACCAAAAATACAGTTAAACAGTAATATTGTGAATTAATACAATTTGAAATAACTTCTATTTTAATATATGTTACATTTATTCCTGTTATGGCAAAGCAAAGTTTTCAGCAGCCATTTCTCCAGTATTCAGAGTCACATGATCCTTCAGAAATCATTTTAATATGCTGATTTGGTTTCTTAAGAAACATTTCTTCTAATTATCATTGTTAAAAACCCGTTGTGCTGCATAATATTCAGTGTTGAGTAGAAAGTTCAAAAGAACAGCATTTATTTGAAATAGAAATCTTTTGTCACATTATAACTGTCTTTACTGTCATCTTTGATCAATTTAATGGTTGTGTGTGTGGTGTAGGTTTTTGTCATATATATGCAACTAATCCATCTTTTATTCATATATTTTGCATATAATGGATATTCAAATTAATTACTGTAATGCAGAATATTATGACTTACATAAAGAGAAATAGAGAATAGCAAAATTAATTACACAAGCATTCAGTATATGATTATTATTAAGATTTCTTTAGCTTATCAGTTGTTTAGGTTTTCAGAAAATGCTGCAGATGCTTTTCACATCCGTGCACAGCAGTATCCTTCTGCGATTAAGTTTTTGATATTGAAAGAAATGTATTATTTATATAGAAAGATTACAACAGAATGCATCCCTGAGGTTAAAACTTACAGTGCATCCTGTCCTCATCTCTAGCTCTATTTTTTTTGCAAATAATCTCTTTAGAAGATGCATATAAACTGTGGCAGAAGCACAGAAGTACAGAAGCTTTGCCATGTACAATGAAGAATGTTCATTAATAAAAATACTTGCTGTAATACTGCAGTAATTTTGGGCAGCGTTTTGTTACGTCTTGGGGATGCTTTTTTTTTTTTTTTTGTCGGGCAAGATGGGATTTAAACTGCAACTACTAGAGGCAGTTCTCTCAGAAATAAATATATTTTGTGCCAGTTACTTGTTCCCACATTTCACTTTAGTATTTCTTTCATGTCAGACGTATGCTTAAAGGAAAAACAGATGAAGTTACGTGTAGTCATTGATTGATTTTCTCTTCACACTGTGCCATGTAGCACAAGTACTGTAAATCTCAAAGCTGTTTTTCAATACTATACTGTAATGTTTGGCTGTACACTGACTCCACACTAACGATCACGTGTATGTGTCTGTTAATGTGTGTCTGTTTGTAGCGAGCTTTATTGGAACAGAAGCAGAAAAAGAAACGTCAGGAGCCCCTGATGGTGCAGTCTAATCTGGACGGGCGCTCTCGAGTGCGCAGGACCCGGCAGTCAGAAGAACAGGCTCCCCTTGTGGAGAGCTACCTCAGCGGCAACAGCAGCACCATTTACCACGGTACAAAAAAAAAAAAACTCTCTCATAATATTTCAAATAACCATAATGCCACAGAGACTCAAGGGTCACGTTCACTCTTGAGGGCATGGGACGTTATTCCAAGCTGGCATTACGCTGACATGCCAATATCGACCCAAGCTGCTCAAACAGAGTGGTTCACAAAGGCCGGTGATTGAAAATGGAAATGCTTGTTTGCTGATTGTTCGGCAAACAATGCTGCCATTCTTCGCACTGCCAGCAGTACTGGCTTGAGTTACACTATTGATCTCTGTCCCAGACTGCTCAGTGCTAGATAAACTCTTCCTACAATGTCAATGCAGACCTCAATCATCTACAGTGGGTACGGAAAGTATTCAGACCCCCTTCAATTTTTCACTCTTTGTTATATTGCAGCCATTTGCTAAAATCATTTAAGTTATTTTTTTTTCCTCATTAATGTACACACAGCACCCCATATTGACAGAAAAACACAGAATTGTTGACATTTTTGCAGATTTATTAAAAAAGAAAAACTGAAATATCACATGGTCCTAAGTATTCAGACCCTTTGCTGTGACACTCATATATTTAACTCAGGTGCTGTCCATTTCTTCTGATCATCCTTGAGATGGTTCTACACCTTCATTATAACAAAGAGTGAAAAATTGAAGGGGGTCTGAATACTTTCCGTACCCACTGTATATTAAAATATTTGCTAGTGTCAGGGGTCTTTCCTCTGAGCTATAAGAAGCCTTTTCTTTATTTTGGCCGACTTGTGAGCAAACATTATTTTTAGCCGTTCATGCTGCATTGTCATGCCATGTTTCTGTTTGGCATTATAGCTACCTTGTTTGTATTACATACCTTGTTAGTTTAAAGCCTTTTGCACCAGTCTTATTTTACTATTATTTATATAATATTAATGTAGTGTTTAATATTTTGAATTAGCTTCTAATTCTAATATTATTTTCTTATATTATCAGTTTTAGTTTAAGATTTGTCATTTTTATGAGAACTTAAACTTTTGTTTTATTTCAGTTAGCTGTCAAGGCTTTTTATTTCAGCTTTATTTTAATTACTGGAAACTATTTTTAATAGTTTTTTTTTGTTTTAGTTAACACTAACAGCACTGCTGTGCAAACTGTAAGCAGTCTTTGAATGCTTATTATGACATGCCGATTAATTTGATGAAGTTCTGACTGTGTCAGAAATGTAGGGTCACATTCCTGCAGTGTGACCGATCCTACGACCTCCGAAGAATCCGTAGAAGTTTTTCCTTAGTTTTTTACAAGCTGAGGGACATGTTACATTTTTTCAGTTTTCACGATGCCACACATTCTGTCGATAGAGTTTAACTGGTATTGAAACCAGAACATTCCCGTAAATTATCATTCAGTTGATGCTGATCATTTGACACCCGTGCTGTGGGACTGTTATATTTCTCACAGGCTTGTGTCATTATTAAAGATAGGAATGTCTGTTGATACTAACGGTATACAGTATTATGAATAATTTACAGTGTTTCCCTCAGTGTTGTGCTGTCTCATCAAAGAGTGAGCACCTTTGGCGCTCATCCTGCATGAGCTTTAGTGAATTGTAACTGTAGTTGATTATGCTGTGCATATTATTTCCTTCTTTGTACATTTGTGTTTGTCAGCCCTATTGGATGATATGAAGTGGCATGTATACCTCATAAGGTGCATTTGCACAGAATATTTTGCTGCACAACGGGGCATACAGTAAATGCATTTACACAAAAATCAGAATTGCAGAAGCGATGTTATTGCATAAAATGATAATTGAAATATGAAATTATAAATACAAATCTGAAATTATTATTAAATTTATTAAAATGTCATAATTTGGTCATATCCAGTTCCATGAAAGCTCAATTACAGGCCTTTGTGTAATTATCAGGTTTGGCAATTTGTGTGAATGAGACAATAATAATACAATATAATTTATAATTTAATGATATAATAATCAGGCAGTATTATTGATCAACTTTCTCACGCTTTATGACTATAATCTTGGAAAAAACGACACCTTCCTTCAGTGTTTGCTTGAACATTTCTTTACATGATTGTGTTTTAATTGTGGATTTTATTTAACTTATTAAGCTTTAATAATGATTAGGCCCTATCATTTAAATGACAACAACAACGTTTAAGGGTTTCATTGCATCTTTATGCAGAATTTGGGACAGATACAGAGCCTGAACAGAGCAGCTTTTACTCACCTGTGAATTGACGCCTTCAGTCTCTCAAAGCATGAGTAACAAAAAGTAACTTCATTGTTTAACTCTGCGTCACTCTCTCTTTTCAAAACTAGCAAGTCAATGTCTCTGTGGTTTCTTTCCATAACTAAACCATTGATCACCTTTCTCTCATTCTGACAGGCTTGTCTCTTTATGCCTTTCAGTGGTAGTGATGTACTGTAGCTATTGACAAGCTTCTAACTGACAGTGATATGCACTTTCATGAGTGCATAGACTCAGATGAATCCTCCCAGATCTGTTGCTTGAAGGAAGCTCAGCAGTTCACGCCCTTGAAGGACAGTTAAAAGAAGCAGACTGTGAGAGGGAATGAATTGTGCCTCAAAGCTTTGATTTCACAGTTGTTCTGACAGCCACTGAATCCCCTTCAATTAAAATTGCATCCAGGGGTGTACGGGAGCAGTGGAATATTTTTTATTATTATTATTATTTTTTGTGCTTGTAGCCATCTTCTGTGTGTAAGCTTTGTTTCTGCTTTGTGTCTTTGCTAACTCTCTTTCTTCTCCTCATATACTTTAACCCATTTCTTTATTTTCTTTTTTCCCCCTTTTTTGTGTTTTATTTATTTATTGTATTCTCTCACACTATCTTCTCTGCTCCTGCTGGCTCATCCTGCACCTCCTCGTTTAGTACAAGAAGCGGAACAGGAAGAAGTTAAAGCCGTAGCAGAGGTTCAGGCCCCTCGCTCGGCTAAAAAAACCAAGCCGCCTACCTCCACTCCTCAGACTGGCAGCGCCAAGAAGGAGAAAAAGGGCAAGCACAAAGGTCAGCTGAGCAGCCTGTTAACCATCAGGCCCAGCATGTGCACGAAAAGCTGTGTGTGTGTGTTTGTGTCTGTGTGTGTAAAGGACATTTGTGCCATCCAGTGATTCATTTTGTGTCATGATCAGCGTTACCTGTGCTGTACAGAAGAAAAGATTGAGGATGCTCACATGCATTACAACAACATGCAGAAATATTTGTTTGTTCCTTTATGAATGTACTCTACTGTCCAAAAGTTCAGGGTCAGTAAGATTTATTTATTTATTGAAAGTTTTTTTTTATTTGGCAAAATAATTAATTTGATTAAAAGTGACAGTAAAGACTACAGTGTTACAAAAACAAATTACAGGTGCATCTCAATAAATTAGAATGTCGTGGAAAAGTTCATTTATTTCAGTAATTCAACTCAAATTGTGAAACTCGTGTATTAAAATGTCACCATATTCTAATTTGTTGAGATAGTGAATTGGTGGGTTTTTGTTAAATGTGAGCGTACACAATTAAAATAACCAAAGACTTAAACTACTTCAGTCTGTGTGCATTGAATTTATGTAATACACAAGTTTCACAATTTGAGTTGAATTACTGAAATAAATGAACTTTTCCACGACATTCTAATTTATTGAGATGCGCCTGTATATTTCAAATAAATGCTGTTCTTTTGAACTTTGTTCATCAAAGAATCCTAAAAAAATCATGGTTTCATGATTTCAACTAAAATATTAAGCAGCATTATTAATATTAAGATTGATTTCATGATTTATGATAATAAGGAATGTTTCCTGAACACCAAATCAGTATATTCGAATAATTTCTGTGACACTGAAGACTGGAATAATGACTACTGAAAATGAAGCATTGTCCTTACAGGAATAAATAGCATTTTAAAATTTAATAAAATAGAAAACAAATATTTAAAATTGTAACAATTTTTATTACAATATTTACTCTATTTTTGATAAAAATAAATGCATCCTTGTTGAGCATAAAAGACTTCTTTCAACGTGTTTAAACAGTAGTGTTTTTTTTTTTCATGGTTTTCACATTGATTTCAAAACTGCCTTGTTGCCATGCACATAAAGTATATGTGTCTTACCATGCAAGACAACAATGTCAGTTAGTATTTTTATTCTGTTGAGGAAAATTCTGTCATTGTTTACTCACCCTCATGTCATTCCAAATCTGTATGACTGTATTATGACTGTATGACTGTATTTCTTATGTAAAACACAAAATAAATTTTGGAAAATACCTCCCCCCAAAACAAAAGAGTTAAAATAGCAAATAACTCAATATGGCTTTATATATCAATAGATACCAATGCATTTTCCTCTGAATACTCAAAGAATGCCTTGCAACTCTTTTGTATTGTTCACAATGATGTGTTGGAAAATTTACAATCAGTTATAAATCTCAGAGCACCATGGCACAAAGCATCCAAGGATGCAAGAAGATAAGAGGGAGCATGCTGATACACTACATCCCCATAATCGAGAACTGGTAGAAAAAAAAAACGGACACTAATTTCTTCCTCCCATTGAATGAAAAGCACAACATATTTCACACAACCAAAATGCAATGTGTTATCAATAATAATACCCAGGTATTTGTACTCTAACACTGAAGTAATTTGGCTCCCCTGAGAAGTCAGAAGAACAATAGAGTTTTCAACATTTAAAACTTTCAACACTTCAAATCACAGAACCTGTGTTGGATAATATCTGTCTGTAAAAAAGCCACAGATTGTTGCTTAGAGGGGGCTAAACAATAAACTATAGTATCATCTGCATAAAAATGGAACCTTGCATTATCAATATTAAAATAAAGGCAGTTTATATATATATATACTGAATAATAACTGCCCCAATATAGATCCTTGTGGGACTCCCTTAACAACCTCCAGAGGATCTGACTGAACACCTTCCATTTGTACACATTGGGAGCTTAGATATAGGTCTATAGTTATCCATTAAAGAAGGATCACCCCATTTTGACAGAGGAACTACAAATGCTGATTTACAGATCTTAGGGATCGTATTAGTTAATAATGAAAGATTAAACAGATACGTCAGTGGAAGAGAAATAAAACCAGGCACTAGTTTTAAAAAGCAACGGGGCAACATGATCAGGACCTAGCGATTTATTCACATCTAGTTATTTTAAAGCAGAACAAACATCGGAAATAGTAATTTGTTGAAAAGCGAACTCTCTTGTCCATTGATTACGTTCAGCTTCAACAAATTCTAAATTTGAATTTATATAATTATTTGTTTGAAAAAAAAAAAAACCTGAAGCAATAAAATGACTATTAAAACGATTAAGCATTTGCCTTTTATCTACAATGTTGGTAGAATCTGTCATTATATAAGGGGGAAGCTCTGTGATTGTTTTGTTACCAGGTAGAAACTTAATATTTCTCCATATATGATCTTTTGTGTTCAACAGAAGGAAAAAAGTCATACAGGTTTAGAACATAAAGTTAATTTGCTTTCAAATTGGAAAAAAGTAAACCAATAAAAAGCACATAATTTCAGTCAAACAGGAGCTATAGTAATTTGCCATCTCTCATGTGGTGTGTTTGCTTAAACTACCACAGCTATATACAATCTTCTCATGTCTTACTGTTCTCCGTACTGTTTTTGTATATAATTTCCCCTCATCTAAATCCATTTCCCTGTGAGAGTGTGTTGAGGATTTTCACCACTTTCTCTGTCAATGACAGCGTGGCACATGGCATTAATTAACGTGCCTCTGGAGAGGAACCAAACTGTTGTTCTACTGCCAATTTTTTCTCAAGGAATAACGAAATCCCCTCTAATACTCCTTATAAGAGCATCCGCTGTCCGCCTGCCAAGAGCAGTGCCGAGTTGACCTACTGCAGCCTTCATCAATACATGACACAAATTTTCATGAAATAGACAAATAGATGCATGGGCTCAATTCATCAAGCGGTGGCAGTAGTGATGCTTTTAGCTCAACGTCAGCACCAATATGACTCACACAAGGGAACATTTGGATTTCTTGGGGGCGAAAACATTTATTTTTTGCTTTTCATTTGCAAAAACTAGCTTACAGTACAATAAAAGACTAAAGTTGAGTTTATTAAAGTGCTGCAGGGATGACGTACTTTCGTAGACCAACCCAAAAACCTGGAAATAGCCATTGACAAAAAGCCATTATGATTTTCCATTTCCTTTTGGATTATTGCCTAAAATGATCTGTGAACAACAAAGGTTTATAGTTCTTAAACATTTTGTTCAAGATAATCTTCACAAATGAACACAACTTTTATGAATTTTGAAGTCTAAATACAATCACCAAAAGTTAACTGTACAGCATCACCCACTATGATTCTCTTTCAATATTTATTTAAAATCTACAAGTTTGAGTTAGAATGGCTCACACGACCTAGAGTATAAACACAATGAGGCTGTATAAGCAAACTAGTTAGTTGATTTTCTAAGTAGGTAGTTCAAATAAGATCTAAGTAAGTAGTTTTCCTGTTCTGGGTGATCACATTAATGCCCCCACCAACCTCTGTAGTCCCAATTAGCCACTTGTTTGTAACCACCTTTCTCAAGACAAGTAAAAACTTTTCTTTTTAAATCACTAGTGGTGTTATCTTGAATAAAATGTGCAAAGCTTGTGTTAGCCTCATGTATTGACTTCAGGACAATGGAACAGGAAGTGCAAAAAAAATTATTTCTGGGTTCTAGGACTTATTCCTGCAGCACTATAATGTGAGAAGTGAACCTACTGTAAGCACTTCCTGTAAACATACATATTTTTGGTAGTTTTGACTTTACCAAGCTAGGTTTGAAGGCTGCTTTTTTTAGTTTTACACAGTGGCGGTTCTACATTGAATTACACCTTGGGCGAGAAACACAAAATTCTGCACAAACAGTTATATTTTATTATAACAACATAAGTGAAAGAGAAAATTATATTTCTCAATTGCACAAATCCTTCATTAGAACATTTGAAAAACACACTTAAGAGAATCCAGTTATTTAACTATTGCAATTACAACAGGAAACACACTTTTTAAGGTGCACAATCTCCCCCTCCAACATTGCCAAAAGACAATGAACACAATTCTGCACAAAATATGACAGTATAAGTTATCAGAACTTAAATAAATATACACTATATACATAAATGTGCCAAAAAAGATATACAATCAGATATATAAAAAAATGTAACCAGAGCAGAGAGCAACAATAATATAAAATATTAAGAATAATATACAAATAAAATATAGATTAAATATTCTAAATAGTACAACCCCTTCATCACACAAATGTGAAAACACACTAAAGAGAATCTAATTATTACACTATTGCACTAAGAACAGAAAACACAAACTAAAACTAAAACCTGACCTTTCTGGCCTTCCTTGATGCAAAATCAATTTAAGTCCGGATGTCCTCTACAGTGGACATGTATGAAATCAATGCCCTGTTCTGTAACAGAAAGTCATTTTTTGATTTGAAACCCCATAACGTTTTGACATAACGTCTGAGATGTTGGTTTATGAAATACAATTTGAAAAGTAGTCCGATTTAAATTATAATTACACAGATTTGAAAATTCCGTTGGCTAATTACAGGGCCTAACGTTCCCCCGCTGCTCTATACAGTGGATCCCCCCCCCCCGTCCGTTCCATTTGGGAGAGACCCAGAGGTGAACTGTCCCCCACGCCATGCCAATTTGCCAATTCCCCACACAGTGAAATGATAGATAATAGAAAACTGCTTCGCAGCGGCGGCGCAGAGGATTATTTTTATTTTTTTTAACTGCTCGTGCCGCCCCCCATGTATCATGAAAAAATGCCGCCCCAGGCGGCTGCCCGGTTCACCCATGCCAAAAACCGCTACTGGTTTTATAAATTAGATTTTACATACACAACATTTATCTGGAAACGGGTATGGATGTGGTTTGGAAGAAGAAAAAAGACTGCAAAAAAACTGAAAGGATTTGAGCCAGATATGCCTAAAAAAAGAAACCCTTTTTTTTTTTGCTGCATGTCTGAACACAGCTATTTAGTCACCTATTCTTCTTTTATTATGGTGCTGCTAGTCGTCTTCTGAGACTGCGACAACAGAACCATCATTATGCATCATAGCAAAAAGACTGTACTCCAGGAGGATAGCCCATCATT
>NW_015546105.1:537618-554885 GCF_001515605.1 Sinocyclocheilus anshuiensis | reverse complement strand
GTTTTTTTTTACATTTGACCTTATTTGTATATTTGTATAGTTGTATTTTATATTTAATCTGTATATCTGTATTTATGTTCTACTGTTAGTGTTATCTGTATGCACCAAGGGTCTGAGAGTAACGCAATTTCAATTCTCTGTGTGTATGTGCTGTACATGTGGAAGAATTGACGATAAAGCAGACTTGACTTGACTTGACTTGACTTGATTATCCCCCCCACACTCGTGTAGCAGCCCTCGACACAGGTCATTGTGCTTTATCCGCAAAATAACCTACACAAACAGATCTGTGACTCACAAATGATGATTTCAAATCAGAGATGCTATTTCTGGACCCAAAGCTATGAAAGAATAAGCTGATGCAAACATATTGTTCATTTTATGGAGACTATTCTTGATTGATCAATATTCTCTGTCTCTCTGGCTTTTTCTCTGATGATTACTTACCTTGTTAGGCAGCCCCAACGTCTAAATGCAATACTGATTATTCTGCAATCACAAGCACTAATGCCTCTCGGCCATCTCGTCAGAGCTAATTCTCTGACATTGTTCAGCAGACGAATTCCTGGAGGGGGAAAGAAGGGTCTCAGTAGCTATAATGACTTGATTTGGCCTGGTTGGATGCATGGATGTATGGTAGCTATAATCTGGAAGGTTGCATGTAGCTGTGCTTGACTGGGACAACATGTTCTTTCAATAATAGTGACTATTGGATGAAATACAAAACCCAGGATGACATAAGAGCAACTATTAATAGACAATAGCAAATTATTGAAACCCCAAGGGCACTTAAAAGCATCAGCACATGCAAAGTTAATTGAGAAGGTTATATATTGCATATGCTACCAGTCACAAGTTTGGAATAATTCAGATTTTTTTAGTGTTTTTAAAAGAAGTCTCTTACGCTTACCAAGGCTGTATTTAATTGATCAAAATACATAATAATATTGTAATATTAATAATAATAGTAATAATGTGAAATATTTTTTACAATTAAAAAATATTCAATTTGAATATATTTTAAAATGTAATTTATTCCTGTGGTAGCAAAGCAGAGTCATCAGCAGCCATTACTCCACTCTTTAGTGTCACATGATACTTTAAAAATCCTTCTAATATGTTGATTTCTTCAAAAAAAAAAATTATACTTTTATTCAGATCAAATGGATCAAAAGTGAAAGTAAAGACAAAAGATTTCTATTTCAAATTAATGCTCTTCTTTTGATCGTTCTATTCATCAAATAATCCTGAAAATTTTTTACCATTTCCACAAAAATATTAAGCAGCAAAAGCTGTTTTCAACATTGATAATAACTGAGAAAAGCAAAGCAGCATATTAGAATGATTTCTGAAGGATCATGTGACCCTGAAGACTGGAGTAACGGCTTGTCATCACAGAAATAAACTACATTTTTAAATATTTACACTATATTACTGTTTTTACTGTATTTTTGATCAAATAATTGCAGCCTTGATGAGCATAAGAAACTTTTAAAAAACATTTTAAAAATCTAAATAATCCGGTAGTGTTTGTGTGACAAAGGACCATCAATTAGACTCTAATACTGCAGAGGAATTCATTCACTCCTTAAGATTTGAATGTCTGTCTCCATATTTCCATAAATGCCATTATTTTTGTGATACCAAAGTGGATACAGGATGGTTGACATAGTCGAGTTAACAGTGTTACTGTGTTGTGGTGATACCACAGGAACTGATGGGCCCGCTGCCTTCCAGGATGAGGGTCAGGAGCTGGGCAACCAGATTCAGATCCTGACAGTGGGCCACTCACCTGCCCAGGAGAGCGAGGCAGAGGGCCAGGGTGAGGCAGTGGGCAGCACGCAGTCACAGGGCAAACAGGACCTACGGGTCACTATGCTGAAGAAAGGTACACCAGCGATAGTCCTCAGGGTAACGCAAACGAGAGTGGAGAGAGAGACAGATGGAGAGAACGCTACCATCATGACGATTGAGACATGCAGATTTGCAGATTGTTCCTCAGTATTATTACTGATCGCCTAACATGCAACACAACATCATGTTCCTATAATAACATCATCTGGTGACTAACACTTTGAGATCTATTTACATGCTATAGCACTTAGATTCAGTATCTGCCACTCTCTCCTCCTTCTGTGACATATTTGGATTAGATCATGTCTTTACTGTCTGCATGACTTATTATTAGAGCCAGTATGATTCGATCTGGACTATGGACAATCATTTTGTCCTTTGCATCTCTTTTTCTGCTAATTTGTAGAACTTACTAAGAGTGAAGAGTTTTTTTTAATCCAAATGTACTCAGTTTGTTATGTCTCTGATGCTCTTTTGGCATCAGAGTGCAGTTATTTGCAGTGTTATTTGCACTGCATAATGCCTCAATGTTTGCTTTATGCCTGCTGCTGTTCTCTCCTCATGTTCTGCTATCGACACGCTATTTGATTAGCTCCTCAATATTTTTTCTTGTTCAAAGGAATCTCCAGTAGCATGAACTTTGATGAAGAAGAGGATGAAGATGATTTGGTCAGCTCAAGTTCATCTCAGCTCAACAGCAACACAAGACCTGGATCTGCCACCAGCAAAAAGTCCAGCAAGGTAGACTGTTTTCTCTGCTTTTTTAAAAGTGATTAATTCATTTAAGTAAATTAAAGGGTTAGTTCACGCAAAAATCAAAAAAATTAGGCTGCGTTTTACTCACCCCCAAGGCATCCTAGGTGTATATGACTTTCTTCTTTCAGACGAATCCAGTTTTAGCAAAGGAAAACCAGTCTCCTCTTGGCTTATATTGAAATCCTCTGACATTCTTCTTTACAAATCCTCGTTTTGTACTTCTAATTCTTGACAGTTGTTTTGTTTTGATCTCTCCGCTGCGATTCCGCGTGCGTCACTTCTGAGCGGCGCATGCGCAAAGCTGACCTCATATGTCATCCGCCCGGAACTGCTTCTGTTTACAACAGTGAACGCAATCTAGATTCAAGTGATTATTACGTTTTGAATATGGATATTTATCTTACAAAAACGCATCGACTCGCTATAGAAGGCCTTTGTTCACCCCCCCGGAGCCGTGTGAGACACTTTTTTTTATGGATGGGCGATTTTTATTTAAGTTCTTTTGGACTGAAGCAATGCAACACCTGCTGAGTGGCATTAAACAGCATGAAAGATCAAAGACAATTTTTAATATAACTCCGACTGGATTCGTCTGAAAGAAGAAAGTCATATACACCTAGGATGCCTCGGGGGTGAGTAAAACGCAGCCTAATTTTTCATTTTTGGGTGAACTAACCCTTTAAGTTGATTTTTCAGTTTTACACAATGTGAGCAATAGATGCAGACGGCATGGAAGCATGGAGGGAAACAAATCATGGTTACCATAGCTACCTATTCATTGCTAAGAGGAGACTGAAGAGAAATATTTATTATACCATTCAAAAGTTTGGTGTCATTTATTTTTATTTATTTTTTAAAGCATTATTATTATGGTACTATATACAAGTTATGATAGGTCATGCTTAATATGTAAAACTCTTTTTACAGTATGTACCAGAGGGTCACTGTTCTGGCACTCTGTACATCAAGGGGTCCTTGGCCTGCAAAAGGTTAAAGATCCGTGGATTAGATGCAGTTCAGCACCAAAAAGATTCTGACTTAACCACCACACCCACAGTATATACTGCATTGTTGATTGAATTTATATAATTTTTGTTGATTCCCCAACTAGCAGTTTTGCATAGTGAAGGTCATTCCTTGTCCGTTGCTGTCTAAACTGAAGCATGACTGCTATTTTGAGCAGTATATGTGTGTTAGCTCCAAATGTGAACTAATCTGTGTCCAGTTATGTTACATGTACAATGCTGACACAAGCAGTCTTTGTATTGTCATGCTAGGATGTATTCTCTTGTGTCTATCTTGGCACAAACCCTGCAATGCTGGAAATGGAGGGTCAGAGTCCTGTTGTTTCCTATGGCAACAGTGAAATGATTACTTTCTTAAAATAACATGATGGAAACCTTGCATGTTTGAAGCCCCTGCTCTTACCAGTCACTGATGATCACATTGTGCAGTGTTTTGTAGAAAATAAAAATGTATTACTAAGAAAAATGTATTAGTAGATAAGTCAAATAGGGAGAATACCTGCAGTGTTATGCAGTGTGGCTGTAATATATTCTGAAGATTCTGAACATTTTTATGCTTTTATTAATTGAGAGACTACATGGACATTTTAAAAATTTATTTATTTGTCACACTGCAGAAAAAAATTATAAAGAGAAATACATTAAACTAAAATCTGTAAACTTTAAAGAAATGGTGACCACTTACAGCATCCTTATCTCATAATTTTCTCTTTTGCATATACATATATCATATACATATATTTACCTAAAACATTGATGTTGAAAAAAAAAATTTGTGCATGTTATTTGTCTTTTATCCAAGTTATTCCAGTAAACTAAAGTTATGGAGTCCAAATATGGCTATTATTTATTTGGTTGTATAGTGGCTCATCCATGTCTCTTGGGCCTGACCCTGCTAACGTCACTGGGCTGCTTTGCTGCTCTTTAACGTTTCAGTTTTAATCCAGCTGCTTACATTTCAGACCACAGGGACATTTGATTCATTTACACTGGGGTCCAAATGTCTGAGTGCACTAGTGAAATTGCTTGTATTATGCAGTCTGTACAATGGAGTTGGAGTTCATATCACATTTTACATTATCTCTTTATTTTACATTTTGTGAAATTTGTTGTTGTTTTCCAGGTTTAAATATAACAAATTTCTTCATTTTCAGTGGGGGTTCAGATATTTATTTATTTATTAGAATACATTTTTACCACATTTAGCATTAACCCCCTCCTCCCCCTAGGTTTACATTAAAAATAAAACAAAAATCGCAAATGAGGTCTCGGACCTCAGATTTATTTATTTATTTATCATTTTTTTCCATTGTAACTGTGTTCCATTATAACTGTGACATTGTAACATTATGTGTTTTACTTTTTTCAGGTTTAAAAAAACCTACATTTACAATAAGATCTTTATTTATCTATTTATTTACCCAGAAGTTTACATATTTTTCTTATTGTACAGTAACTTATCTTTGATTTACAAAATGTCTTGGTTTAAAAAAAAAAAAAATCAGCTTTTTTCTCATGTCTCTGGCTTTTGGATTAATTAATGTATTGTTTGTTTGTTGAATGTTTATATATAAATATGGTTGTGAATTTGTAATAATCAAAATGTACACTTCTTTTAACATAAATTTATAATTGACTAGGATCGATCTGTATCTGCCTAATCAATGTGACAGGAGGCGACCTCAGCTTCCACCCCATTGGCCAATGAACCATCCATTGACGTAGATGACCTAGAGGAGTTCATTCTCAGACCCGCACCTCAAGGAGTGACTGTGAAATGCAGGATCACACGGGATAAGAAGGGCATGGACAGGGGCATGTACCCCACCTACTACCTCCATCTGGAGAGAGAGGATGGCAAGAAGGTCAGACACATCGAAACACTGATTATTTCCATGTTTTTCTAAAGAGTTTTGCCTTATTTGGAAGTCATCATTGTTGTGCACCAGCAATCAAGCCCAATCAGTGACACTCCATTCCTCCAATTTGCCAAAGGGCTTGAAATGATTGATTCTGATGAAAGGAACCAACTTTAGCCTGCAGGGAGATTTAGCTAAATGACAACTGAACATAATATTGCTGCGCTTGGCAAATGCTTATCCTAAAAATATCAGGACTAAATCATAAATCATATGTTAAAAACAATGTGTTATAGCCATCTTATTTACCTAATAGAATAATACATATAGCCAACTTCCCTATATGTATCTGTATGGGTTTCATAGTTGTTTATGCCATTTCTCAAAACAAAATATGGAAACGCTGTCTCTGATTGTTTGTTTATGTCTCAATCTCTATCAGATGTTTTTGATGTCAGTTTTGTGCTGCTGTTTCGGTGTCCAATTAAATTCTGTTATACATTAGATTTTCCTTTTAGCTGGGAGGAAGAGAAAGAAGAGCAAAACATCCAATTACCTCATCTCCATCGACCCTACTGACCTATCACGAGGCGGCGAAAGCTTTATTGGCAAACTGAGGTACATTTAAAGATGATTAATTGTGTCGTGTGATTCATAAGGTAGCGTAACTTAAATCTATGCTGCTCTTAGAGACAAGAGACATGTGTCTCTTTCTAAACAATCAAGAGGGACCTTTAATGAGTCTGTGTGCATGTGTGCACTGCTGAACCTATTTAAAACTGTAATTGGGTTCATTGCTGGTGTGCAGGAGTGTCCCCATTAATATGAGGAGAAAGCAACTGTGTGCATTCTAATGTCTGAGTCTCATTACAGCACATATAAAAACATACATTTTTGATATTGCATATGTTACAATTCCATAATTCTTATTAGTACTAAAAAAAAAGCTTTAATTTATATTATTTTTCTTCTTTTGATGTTTGTGTGAAATGTGGCCTGAACATATTCTTGACAGTCTTTGGGAGCTTCATCCCTTTGCTGTGACACGCTGAAAACTTCATTGTAAGAATTTCATCAGTAAGTACAATGTCATCCCCACAGATCAAACATTATGGGTACCAAGTTTACGGTATATGACAGCGGTGTGAACCCAGTCAAGACCACCTCCAGCCTAGAAGCAGGGAATCTTCGACAGGAGCTTGCCGCAATCTGCTACGTGAGTTTGTGAGCATGATCTCGGTCAATGACCAGCACAGAGCCAGCACCCAGCCCTGAGGGCACTACATTTTAGAGCCACAAGCAACGATGAGCCAAGCCTGACCTCTGCTGGCTGTTTTTTTACATAGCAATACCACTGATCAAGGAAAAACAGGAATTAAAATGCTTGTGTAGATGAATGATTTCTAAGAATTTCTCGTCAGTGAGTGGATTTGAGAGTCACATGTATATAAACATGGTGACTAATTCGCATGTTTGTGTTCTGTTCTGCAGGAAACGAATGTTTTAGGGTTCAAGGGGCCTCGGAAGATGAGCGTCATTATTCCTGGAATGAACATGGACCATGAAAGAGTCTCCATAAGGCCTCGAAATGTGAGTGCAGGGCTGTTTCGGATAGCATAATACATAATCCAGCATGTAGGCCTAGTTGTGTTTAAATAGGCTGTAATTAGCAGCTAGAATCTCAAAAGGATCATTGTAGTTTTCAAAATACGAAATACTTACTCAGAAGTACTTCCAGGATCAGAGGAAGAGGAGGCTGTTCAAATTTGCAGGATGATATCTTATTGAAGACGTTTTTTATCTATTTTTTACGTAAATCTTTTTCAATTTGTTAATTTACATGTTGCCATTTGTGTTACATGACCAGTAAAATGCTAGGTAATGTATGACTTATGTAAAACATTAGTCTGAGGCTACCAATATATTTTTTATATTCAAACGTTAGCGTTAGTGGCAAAGTTACATGCTCTAAGGAAAGTTTATTCCCCACATCTGCCTGTTGTTTTGCAGGACCATGAGTCTCTACTGGCTCGATGGCAGAACAAAAGCACTGAGAGTGTGATAGAGCTTCACAACAAGACGCCTGTGTGGAACGATGATACGCAATCATATGTGCTCAACTTCCACGGCAGGGTCACCCAAGCGTCTGTCAAAAATTTTCAGATCATTCATGACAATGACCGTGAGTTAAAAATGATCATCTTAAGCTTTGTGTACTACTTGGTTTACAAGGCAATGAACAATAGTAATTTTAGAACAATATTAACCTTAAAATGTAATTATTGTTGTAGAATTAAAATCTGTAGTAGAATTTATTGAACATTTAATTTGTACTTTTAATACAATTCTTTTGTAAAAGAATGTTAAGTACATATAGTAAATTATATATTATATCTGGAGATATACACTGGCCTCAAAATGTATTTGGACACTTGTAAGCCACAATTAGAAATGTATAACATAATTGCATTATTTAGAAAATATCAAAACGTGTCATTTATTTGAAAGAAATATATCACAAATACACGTTTCAGTAAAAACATTTCACAAAATGAAGTTTGTTAGGTTTCAGTATATAACAGTAAATATATAGTTTAAAATAGAGATAAAAAGTCTAACTGTCAAACATTGTGGAACATGTTCATTTGATGAACTACAGCTGCTGGTTATTCTGCTAGTGTGATTGTGAGGGAAATTGACTTCATACATCCTTCTAAAATTACCTGTTTAAAAATAATTGAAAACGTGTTTCAGAAAAGTGATGTTAGTTCTGAGAAAAGCTCTAGCATGACTTGTTTGCCAAAGCCACTCAGTTTGATATTTTGTATCTCATGCAATGAAAATTAGATATTTTAAATTGTGTTTTTAGTGTCCAAAAGTGTCCAAACACTACATACTCCAGAAATGGATTTATATTAGAAGCCACACAGAGAAGTACCTGTTTGTTTTGTCTGTATTCTCATCCCTGTATTCTCTCTTTCGTGAATGCAGCGGATTACATTGTGATGCAGTTTGGTCGTGTAGCAGAGGATGTCTTTACAATGGACTACAACTACCCCATGTGTGCCCTGCAGGCGTTTGCTATTGCTCTGTCCAGTTTTGACAGCAAGCTAGCCTGTGAGTAGCCGTCTCTCTCTGCCAGCCACAAGCACGACAGGACCCAGCCAGACTGCTTTACAGTCCCAATCACTGAGTAAAGGGCTGCGGTGAACTCCCAAGCAGCAGGGTCCCTCTCTCAAGATCCTCCTTTGGAGGCATGAATGCGTATTGAGTTTGTTTCTTTGTGTGAATGTGCGTGAGCAAGGTGACATTTCTGCTTTTTCAAAAAGGGCATCACAGTTGGGGGAAAGCACAAAGACTTCAAAGCTCAAATGCGGGAGATTATCAGAAGAGGATGCATTCGTTTGAATCGACAGTCAAAAATATCCTACTCACTTTCTTTACTTAATCTTCAAGCTAAAACTAACCGTTTGCTAATGTTAAAATAAGGATCTTTTACAGTAGTACTTGTGTCCCTAAGATTAAAAACAAAAATAATTTTGCCATGGTCATAATTCTAAAAGAATTAATGTTCACTAACCAATCAATTATGATTTTTCACAAGAAATATAACATGTAGCTGTGATATAACAGTTTGGATATTTGATTTAATGCACTTTTGTAAAATGACTTTCATATGTGACATTTCTTCAGTTATACATGTCACTTGTTTCATACATGTCTTTTAAATATGTAATGTATCAATTCATGCTTCACAAGGACTCCAAAGCCAGTATGAAGTATGACAGACTAACATATTTATCCACTATTTATGTATTTATAGATTTCCATACCATCTGCTGCTTGTGTCTTACCCCATGCCCATAATTCATGCTTCAAGCACAAAGCTTGACCAAGGTGCCTTCGCATTCGAGCTTTTGGTGTGGATTTCTTAAAAATCAACTGATGAATGTGTGACATTTGCACAAAATAGACGTAATCATTATCACTTCTGCAAACGGTTTATCTACAGTTTTTAAGGGAACATGAGATTCAAAAATGACTTTTATATTATTAGAACAACCCAAAATGAATGGTTCACCAAATCCAGGTCCACACCAGTAGCTCTAGTGTGAAAGCCCCTGAAGTCCTACACGGTGGAAGAAGTGTGTAGTAAGTCATTTTATGTGAGGGTCAATATCAGGGTAAGTACATTATCATCTCATACTGACCCACTACATTTGTAGGGGAATGTACTGAGCACTTTATTCAGAGATTAATGGTTGAAAGCTGTAAATATTGTGCCTTTGGACGAAACAATTGTGATGCTTGAAGTTGGTGAGATGCTACATTGTTTTCTTAAGCCAGCGTTGTTTATCATGCAGTTAATTTTAAGCTTCTGCCTTTGTTCTTGAGAACAACGTGTATATTTCCAGTATACTGGGCTGTACCTTTCCAGAAAGATCAGGTTTATTTGCCTGCTTGTGGAATAGTTGATTTTTCGGAACAGAGTAACTACTTATTTGAGACAATGAGGCGAGTAAGTACGTTTACATGCACTTTTAAAAGTTTGATTTCTGTCTGCCTACATTAGTAATTTGTCATAGAAACATTTTAGTCCAACTGAAATCTGATTTTTGGGGTCGGACTACCAGAACTTGATAAAGTGATTGTAGCTTGATTATAACTGTGCATGTAAACATACTGTACTTAGCAACACAGTTTGTTCAAGTCATCTATTAAATTTCCTGCTGCATGAGGATAATTGTGAATGTGGATCGAACAAAGTGTCAGCGTGGAATTTACACAAAACTCAAATCATCATCTTTAATTGTATTATAGCTTGTACACTTCAGTGTCTTTGCTGAACAATGCTGATGAATGAAGAAAGGAATAAGTGAAGTTGTATTATCAGTGTGGCAATTTAACTAAAAAAACATAAAACAAAACCTGCTTTACCAACTTCCCTTAAAGCAGCACTATGTAACTTTTGGCGCTCTAGCGGTTAATAAACAGAACTGCACACATCCCGCGGAAGAACATTCCAACCGGAGCTACTTCTCTAAGTTTATGTCTATGGCGATTCACGCAGGTATGTGTTACTCCGCAGCGGTGACGACCCGATCAGGCTACAATAGTCCAAATATAAGTACCTATTATAAGTGTACCGTAGTGATTCGGAATAAGACAAAAATGCGGTTTGGAAGATGAATTCATGATGTACTCGCTCATTATATACATTTTGCAAATTTTGAACACAGAAAAAGTTACATAGTGCTGCTTTAAAGCCAAACTATTCTTGAAAGTGTTGAAGCCTTCATATGGCCACACTGATTTACTAGATCTGCTCTGTTATGCATTAGCATGACTCGAGGTTTATTTTTATCATACTGTTTTTCATTTAAGTCAAACGTTACAAAAAAAAAAAAAAAAGTACATTAAAAAAAAAATTCACAATTATTCCAAACGTTGGATCAAAAGTGTGTGTGTGTGTATATATATATATATATATAGCCTATACACACACATATTTATAGAAGTCACTGACATTCTTGCCCTCCATTGTAACTTTTACTCAGAATATGAGGTTTGTTCTTGAATACTTTTGTGACACTCTTTTGTCTTTTGTCAGAAGAAAATCATGTGGATTTGAAATGATATGAGTAAATGATGACAGAAGTTTCATTTTTGGGTGAACTATCCCTTTAAGGACACCACTAGTCACGGAGCTGACAACAGGACAAACCGTAAATAATATATAAAGTTTCTTTTTTTAGAGGTCAGCACTATTTCTACTGTATGTTTTAAAAATACCATCAGCCGATCCAGAGTAAACAACCTGCCAGTTAGCTCACCTTTTAGAAATGAAAGTATTGTCGGGTGAATTGGCCTCATATTCAGCCACAACCACAGAAGCACACGGGAGACTGGGATTGTTTGCCAAAGGGATCTGGGCTTGACTTTTTGAACCCTGAATTTGCTTAGCATTGGCCTTGGCTTTACTTCAGTTTGTCTGCTGAATGTACAAACACCGTGATTTGATCTGGGTGCCAGAGCAGTTCACGCCTCCAGTCCACGCAGTTCATTTAGATCACTCTGGTGGGTTCACGCCATGTGTGCTCTGATTTTACCTCTGGCTCTCCGGAGCTACTTCTCTAAGTTTATGTCTATGGCGATTCACGCAGGTATGTGTTACTCCGCAGCGGTGACGACCCGATCAGGCTACAATAGTCCAAATATAAGTACCTATTATAAGTGTACCGTAGTGATTCGGAATAAGACAAAAATGCGGTTTGGAAGATGAATTCATGATGTACTCGCTCATTATATACATTTTGCAAATTTTGAACACAGAAAAAGTTACATAGTGCTGCTTTAAAGCCAAACTATTCTTGAAAGTGTTGAAGCCTTCATATGGCCACACTGATTTACTAGATCTGCTCTGTTATGCATTAGCATGACTCGAGGTTTATTTTTATCATACTGTTTTTCATTTAAGTCAAACGTTACAAAAAAAAAAAAAAAAGTCTTGGAAATTGGAGAAATCGAAATCTTCTCATTGTCTAAAATCTTATAACATTAGTGTTAAATTAATGTGTTTTAAAGAAATCAATCTATCATCATTTTGTTCCCTGCTGAGAGCCCCTTTGGTTTAACTTTGAAAAATTCAGGTTTGTTGTCCATCACACAGAACATTCTTAATTGCACAAAACTGTGCATTTTAAGTAAAAAAAAAAAAAACATAACAACAACAACAACTAATACTTAGAATGTTAATCCAAGATAAAGAGAAGAAATTTGCTGCAAATGGCATACCATTTTTGTTACTATTCTTTTTGTCATAGAAATGTGGCTTCAGGTATCACATTTTGAAATATTTTTTTTCCCCCCAGAAAAGTATTTTTTTATATTATTTTTTTAAGGAAAAATTATAAAACATATATTAAATTCTTTGGCCACATTGCAAAGAAATCTGTGTAAGTTATTACATTTGGTTTTTAACTGCCTCGTGAAACCATTCCAGCACTTTCTATACTTTATGTAATGCTCTAACAGTTTTTGGGTTTGCTCTAAATGGTTAAAAACACCGAAAATGAATGCGTTTTTCTGCTATTTTTCATTGTTTGGAAAAAAAATCTCACCACTCTTGTGTTAAAGTGATAATGTATAACTGTTATGTCACACTGTTTTGTAAAATGTGTACAGTGGTCAGTATACAGTGTTTGTATACAGTAATCAAGATATGAAAAAAAATTAAACTGAATGTGAATTTTCGCATCTCAAATATTTAAGATGAAATCATTGCATTTGTGGTACAGTACTTTAGTGCTCATGAAATAATGTTCATACAAAGCCACTTCTGTTCGGAAATGTTTTATTGGCAAAGACTTTCTTTGGAAAAAGGGTCTTAAAAGTGCCTATTTTTGACACAACATATTCTAAAATGTTCTCTAGCTGTTCTTGGAAACAGATGAATGAAATCTCAGAATCTCAGAAAAGCCTAAATAGTTACAGAGAAACTGTTTCCTTAAGCAAAGCAAGAAAGATTCACAGTAAGGTATGTTTGAACTAGAGGGTAAACGACCACAAGACTATTGTTTTTTTTACAGGCTGGTCATTTCTTCACCTTCTGTTTCTTGTGACGCATTCGAAGAGTCCCTGAGGCTTGAGCTTTAGTAGACTCTGACTTGTTGGAGATGATGGTTACCTCAGGTTGGTATGTTTGTAGGAAGTCAATGAGGTCTACTTCCTGTTCCTCAGATTCACATTCCACTTCATCATTAAATCCCAGGCTCTCAGCCTCCATCAGCGGATCCTCCTCCTCCTTCTCAGTCTCACTCTGCCCGTCTTCATTATGTTGATCTTCCTCTTCTTCTTCACAGTCTTCATCATCACCATTTTCTTCCTCTTCATTCCCTTCACCATCATCCTCCTCCTCCTCTTCTTCTTCTCCATCGTGTTCTTCTTCCTCCTCTTCCTCATACTTGCAGCCAACAGCTCCACCCTTTGGATAATGGAAGACGTGTCGGTGATCGCTAAAGGTGATTTGTCGTCTTCTGCTTGGTTTCTGTTCCTCTTCGTTTTCACCTGGGTACTCGAGTTTCTCATCATCCTCATCAATACTAGGAAGACAGGGCTGGTCTTCTCTAATCTCGTCTTCATCTTCCTCCTCCTCCTCATCTTCCTCCTCCTCCCCCTCCTCCTCCTCTTCATATTCCTCTTCTTTGTCGTCCTCTTCATTTTCTCCATTATTCTCCACGTTCACCTCCTCATTAGTACACGCATCATCAGGCTCATCCTCTTCCTCCTCTTCTTCCTTCTCCATTCTCTCAGCAAGCTCCTCTGCTGTGAGTATGACTTGGTCTGGTTCTTCAAGTATAACACTAGGAAATCTGCGTCTGCGGGAGGTCATGTCATACTCTGGGTAGGTCTCCTCTGGATAGCCTTGAGAAGCAGTGAATAAAATAAAATTCAAGAACCAAGAAACAACAGCGGACCCAACACAAAGCCTTGAAGTATACCTTCCCAGTCTGCAGTGTAGGGGGCCTCCTCGGCTTCCTCCTCTGGTGAAGCTTCCTCTCGCAACTGTCTCTCCCGCATCATTTGGGTGATCTCCTTCAACTGTTTGAGCTTTCTCTCCTCACGCCTCCGTGTGCCCCTGCGTGACCTGAAGTCAGAACAAGTGGTGAGTCAGAAACTACATTAATACAAGTAACATATCACAATCACTGCAAAAACCACATACACATTTCTTGCTAATTATGAAGCTGCAAAACAAATATACCACTGTTGCTCATTATTTTAAAAAGTAATTAAAACTGGTTACATACTAAAAATAGAAAAGGAAACAAATACGTTTCCTCAGAAGAATATGGATCTATGTTCTGTGAATGTAAAAAAAAATATATATACATTGTATTTGGCAGATCCTTTTATCCAAAGCGACTTACACTGCACTCTAGGTATGCATTTTAGCAGTTAATGCATTTCCTGGAATTCATAATGCTGTGAACTAGCACTTTTCCTTTTTAAAATGGATTCCATTCGAAGTTGCATGCAGATCATGTCAGTGCTCTGTCAGCTCTTTGATCAGTAAGATACTGGATGGTGCAAGGAGAGAAATATGATCTGATTACCTGGCAGATGGGTGGACAACTTTAGATATTCTCTTTTCTCTGCCTTTTTCACTCATTCTGGCCTGCATCTGCACCAGCTGACAAGTAGCTGCCAGGGAGACAATTGAATGAGGTTTAGAATCACATAAGATACAGAGATTCACTCAAACATATGGCCGCCACACTTTGTAGTTTCATTTAAATCATAAATTCATTTAAATAGCAAAATTGTAAGAATAGTTTGAGCTTTTCATACACATGCTGTACAGGGAGTAAGTGCGGTACTGATGCTCTGTCAGTTGCCGCCTCCACCCTTTGGCATCCATTTGTTGAATAGAGCTAAACCTCTTACTACTGATCCAAAAGACATGCAGTTAATTGGTATTAGGAGTGGCTAAGCTTATAAAACATTACTTCTGATTGTTAATCCGGGTTGAACAAAAGGGAGAGAACAAAGCTTGCCAGGTCTTGGACAGGATCTTAATCTACCTTATCTGGAGTTGCAAGTTGGTTAGCTACTGAAATGCTGAGAATGCATGCAATAAGAGTAAAACAGAAATGTGATTTTAAAAAAGGTCGCAATTTGACAATATGACGCCACTAAGATGAGCATCATTATTAGGTACATAATGTTGTCCAACTAGGGTTGATGTATATGCAAACTCACGCATCTCTTCAAATGTGTATTCTGACTGCAGCATAGGGAATCTGCACCCTTGTCGATGAGGTTTGTCCTTAGAGGTCAGCTGTTGAAAGATCAAAGTAAGCATCAGTGATTGATGAAAGCAGATATATTATCTTATATATATATATATGTATATATATATATATACAGTACACTGTGTATGTGTGTGTGTTTTCTGAAGGATCATGTGACCCTGAAAATTGAAGCAATGGCTGTTGAAAATTAATCTTTGCATCACAGTAATGAATTACATTTTAAAATAAATTAAAATACAAAACAGTTCTTTTAAATTGTAATAACATTTAACAATAGTAATGTGTTTGTATGTTTGATCAAATAAATGCAAAAACATAAAAAATCTAATCAAGCCCAAACTTTTGAACATTTCTGTATATATTAAAGCACGTTAGATATTTTCTCTAGGGAAATTATTATTACAGGAGAGGTGCCGAACAGAGCAGCTTTCCAAATAGCTTCTGATAAGACTCACTTTAAAGAACAAGTAGATGATATAAAGGAAGATGCCAAAGCCATAGACGGGGATGACCTGGCCCAGGAGATTTGGCTTGCCAACACCTTTGGCTCTGGCAATGGCCTCTGGGTTGTAATGCTTGATGTAATGAGAGTCTGCGTCCCAGTGATCATGATCTTCAGAGAATGAATGTCTGTGTCGTGGGGGAGGAAAATGTCCTGGTCCAACTTTAAAAATAAATAAGTGAATACAATCATTTTATAGAGATTGCACTAAAAAGAGCAATTCCTAGTTAATTTTTCTGTATCAAAATTCAGTAACCAGTGTTTTTCAAAAATATGAAATACAAAAATAAACTAAATTAAACAAAATGACCAAAATGAAAACTCCTTATAATGTTTTAATGATCCCGCGTTATTATTATTATTTTTATGGTTACTGTATTAAGTTTTTTAAAGATGCAAGAATGAATAAGGATAGATTTGTTTTGGAATCTTTGTTTTATGAAGTCACACACGGGGAGCTGGTAGAGGTTAACAGGGGGCCTGAGCACAGAGATCACAGGGATGGTCAAATCAGCACTGACATTACTGAAACACTAAATGAGGGATTACATTTTTGTCTCATCTTACCCTCCGACTGCACTGTTTCTTTCTTCACTCTGGGTAAAAATAATTTAGGTAGGAATAAAGACATGCAGAGGACGATGCAAGAGATGAAGGTGATCTTCTGACATGTTGAAACAGCCATATCGATACAACAGCGATAAGAGATGCTGTAGAGCAAACGGTGACAAGCGTCAACATCACGACATCACTTTTACGAAATTTCCTGTTGATTCGCTGAAGCGGAAATGACTGGAAACATTAATCCGCCTTCCGGCTGAGATTAGACTGATGGCACATTAAATCAACTCCCTCAGAATCATCAATCATATTCGTGACCTGTTATTAACCTGTTTTATGAGATAATTTAGTATTTTACTCATTATTGTAATTTGATCGGTGCCCTTACATGAACACAGAAGATTTATCATATATATCCATAAGACATTTCAAATTTACACTCCACAGTGCTTGCGTAACGCAACTAATGATAGGCTATTATTATTATTATTATTATGTTTTTTTTTTTTATTGTTGATGTTTATGATGATTGCGATGATGTCGTGTTCTTGTTGTTGTTGTTATTCAACTATTAGTCCAGTAGATGGCAGTGCTGTCGTGATTATAGCGCTCATGAGGTCTTATTAAAAGCCTTTTATTGAGATCTCAACTACACTACAGATATTCGAATCTATGAGGGAATTCTCAGAACTTTTGTATACGCTGTGGACAGTTTGTGTCTCCATAGGATTTAGTTAATAAAACAATAATAATTAATAACATTTAAATGAATGAATAAAACTATTCATTTTATATAAAATGTATGTCCTAAAGTGTAACATACATGAGTTAATGTCATGCATATATATATATATATATATATATATATATATATATATATATATCTCTCAATATT